>NW_027515635.1:600000-795406 GCF_048772815.1 Callospermophilus lateralis
TTTATGTCGTTCAACTAAGAAGCTCACTCGTATCTTGAATTTTCGGTTCCAACAGCATTTAGTAGGAGTGATCTCTTCTCACAATTTGTATCTGCCAAGCCAGCCACCTCACAAAATGTACGAGTTATACCAGGTAGAATTCGATATGTGCATATAAAAATACATGTGATGAATAGGCTACAGAGAAAGGGAGACAGTTATTCACATATTTGTTAACTTTTAAAACACATGGAGGACTATTTCAATTAAAATTCGCTAGATTTATAACACCTACCATTTATCATACGAAAGGCAAGTCCAACTATACACCATGCCTCCTGTGAACCTCTTGTATTTCTATTCTGTTTGGGTTATTTTTCTCCATAATATTAGGATTAGAAGTCAAAGTCTATTAGGGTATGTGTTAGTGTCAGGGATTCATAGGAAAATTTGAAAATGTATCCAATGTATATGCAAATATGTGCTACACAAAAAACTTCCCACTCTCATTCATAACAATGCCTTGACATTACCTTCGCCCCACATAAGACACAATTAGAGGAGAGGAGTTAGAAAATCTGTGAATACATATGTGGAATGGAAAATGCTCAGGAGTTCACAATTTGGAGGTGGTAGAGGAGTTTCCAAAAGTAAGGGACAGGGTAAACACTCCACAAACATGAAGTTCTGCCAGCCTGACATCTGGAGAAACTGCCTCTAAGGTTGGGCAATGAAATATATGCTGTTGTCAGGAGCATTAGCTTCATTTGGAGTGAGACCATCAAAGATGGGTCTTCATCTATGTGACATGAATGACATTGTTTCTTATTTTCCAATGAACATGAGGCATCAGTGCTGAATTTTCTATTTGTATGTAACTTGTGGCCACTGGGGTCTAAGTGTCTCCCCGTGTGGACTGTAAATCCATTTGGTCATCCTCCACTATTCGTGGTGTTTCTTGCTGCTGCACTGGGAGTTTGGAATTTGCTTCATGAAATACAAGGAGTTCAACAGGGACACAGTGCTGAAGTGAGTTCTGTCAATTGTGGTGGGTCGGGTTCTGCAGGAGAATGCACCAACCAGGCTTCTATCCCACATTGCTTACCCCATTGACCATAGCAACCTGATTCTGAACATTGCCCTGAAACCTCTCCATATAACAATATGCTTTTACATATAAGAGTCTACTGGCTTCAAAATGTCAGTCACAATCCATTTGCAAGACAATGGCAGATCCACATGGCCCAAGACAGATGTTTTATCACACACTTGCCAACCACTGCTCTAGGACAACTACTCAACAGGATCCAACTTACTGGCATCTCTGTTCTACACCATTTTCATAAAACCAAGTCAATCAAGGCACTGTCTTACATACTCATGATCAGCAACAGGACATCCAAATGTTCTCCAGTGCCACCCAGTCATGGGAATTTCAAAAATTTTTATGGTATTTATCTAGCCAATTTTCAAGGAAGAAGTTGGAGGCACTGTGGGTTTCAATTTATTCAGGAACCATTAAATGGTGAGTAAGTTCATTTCAATGAAAACTCTGGAGAATTCTCACAGGCAAGGCTTCCCAAAGAGTGGCCAAAATGTCAGATTAAGCCAGGCCCATTGAGGTCTACAATGTGAGGTCCATGTGTGTTTTGACTCTCAAAAATGGCTGCCAAGTCTTTAAGAATAAAATCATGTGATATCCTGGCTGAGATTCCCTGTGATCTGTGGAAAGTCAACTTGGGCCTAGATGTCTTTCCAAGGGCAACTCTCATGCATGGCCATCTAAAATCCCAACACAATTCATGGCAATACTTCTCTGAGATCAGTACCACAACTCAGTCTCTAAGGGGAATCACACCAGGGTGCAAGCCCACGTGGACCCAGTCATCTCTTCAAACCACCATTCAAATGTCCACAATTAAATCCCAAACACTCCCACATGGCCCAAATCTTCTTCCATATATACACTCATCATAACCTGTGGCTGGAGGTTTCCATGAGGGGAGCAGCCCACGTCAGTGTCCAAAATAAGCTTCCTGCACCTCATTTGCTTAAAGTCAGGGTGGCATGGACACCCTTCCTGTAAACCAGGAGTGATCAAATAGGCCTTCCTTTAATACTGCTTAGCTTCTCCAACTTGAGGCCTACTGACTTTGAGGTTTAGATTCTTTAAGTGAATTGGAGTCATGAGAAAAACAAGCACCTATGGGCTAGCCTCTGCTGGGTTTTGAAGAACTCATTTGACCCAAAGGATCCCTGTTCTCACTTGATTAATGTCAGGAACCTACCAGAGGAAGGCAAGAGAGTTAATCAACAATATCTGATCTTTTTGCCATTTTGGTTTTCGATGCATGCATGGGATGTATCTTTAGATCCATCAGGTGCTGAGAATCTAAGCCTCAGCCTCACACAGGGCCAAGAGACTGATTCAGACATATCCCTTTTCAAAGCAATTAAGCATGGATCCACACGTGATGCCCATTCATTTGCATTTGAAAACTGTTTTCTTCAGGCTTCACAAAGTGGTGGCTTGAGGCAAAGTTCTTCCTGACATTCAGGGCAACAGAACAATAGGTAAGCAAAAGGACCAAAGCAGGGTTTCTCCACTGAGACTTTCCTGGTCAACTGATATCTGAGATTTCTGAGATGCTAGCCATTCCCTTCAACTATCTAGTACATGGCCATGTCACAGATATTGGAGGTGGTACATATCTTGGACACAAAACCATGATACTATTCTGGAGTGTTGCCAGAATTGAAGGAGAAAACAGGAAATTATGAAGCTAGTAGGTGTTGCCCATCCATAAGGCAAGCCTGATTCCACTCATATATTGGGCACAATGAATGCTGGCAAGCTTTCTAGTAGACAGGAAACATCCATTGATGCCTTCTCTCTTCTAATGTCTACAATCATGAACACAGTGGGATACACAGACACTCGCCTTGTCAAAGGACTTACTAAAAGTAGTCCACTCCAAACCAAACAAACTGCCTTTCCCACCTATTCTGAGAACTTGAGACAAAACCACAAAATCACACCCACACCCACAAAGGCACCTCCTTCCCCCAAGTAGGTCTGTGACTCTCCGGAGTGTCCTCTGACTGGTGGGCCATACTATGTTTCCCCAAAATGACCTCTCCTGTCTCAGTTCTGGTCTGCTTGGCCAACTCTGTGAAGTTGTCAAGAGCCAGTGGTGAGACACTACCTGCTTTCTGAGGAAAAGCCCCTCTTCAAAGGTTTCCTGGCATTTGGCCATCCTCACATCTGTAGGTTCAAAGAAAGACTACTCTGTCCTTGGTAAATCCAAACATATGAGACCACTGGGACTGGGACAGGGACTGTGTCTGGGTTCCTGGCTTACTGGATCCCAAGTTCAGAGAGTTTCATCACCAAGGAAGTGAGGTGAGGTCACTTCCTTCAGGATCTGAATTACATCACTGCCTTGGCAACCACTTTGCCCTAACAGTTGCTTCCAAAAGTCCCATTAGGTGGAGGCTGCCCCTGTTTTCCTGTAACACTTTCACAAGTTAGAATGTTATATCAATCATAAGCACCCCGGAACAGCTCTCCACACAGAACTGGTTTGGTCCATCTTGTATACATTAAGAAGAGAGAGTGATTCAGACACAACCCTTCAACCCGACCAGGATGACTGCCATGGAAGATGACTTTTGCTTTCTGAGGTATTTCATAGCTGCCTTCATCTTCACCAGGGATCATTTCTGCATGAACATTTGAGGTTCTCAGCAGGTGAAGATACCCTACATTCCTGTATTTTAAAACCAACTCTGTCCCTGCTCTTCGGTAAAGTTAGTGTATGGTTAGGGTTCATTATATGTTTGATTTGGGTTAGGAATCATTCTGCAGGATGAATAAAGGGATTGGGTACCTGCAATATTTATAAGAATATATAAGTGAAATATATGTATGAAAACGGAAATCTAAGAAAGATTTGAAGCCCAGAAGGGCATTGGGCCCTTGATTGGGATGCATAGTGTTGAATTACGTTCTGTACAATTGTCTCAGTTAAATCGATATACAATGGCATAGGACCTTGTACCTTGGATGATTGAATGTAGAAGAGAACATCCAGTTAAAAAGGGATAGTCGGTAGGATTAGAAAGATAGTCGGTAGGTTTAGGAAGAAGAGTGAGAATATGATTTGGAATAAAAAGCTTCTTTAGCAATAGGGTTTCGTTTAGAGAGTGAATGTAAATGTCAGTACATGTGAAGAGTCTTTCACAATGATGAACTGGGGAAATTATGTAGAAAAGCAGGTATCAATAGAGACATAACGAAATCAGGCAAAGTATAAATGAGTGATAGGATTAGACATTTTCAACAGGGTTGAGTTTGAATATATAATCATAGGAAAAAACAAATATGTTGTCACCAATGGGATTGACATTTGAGAGCATTAGGCAACCTGGACACGGATGTTATTACTTATCATGTTCACTTTCCTTTTAGGCTTTGGTACAATCATAAGTGTGACCTTTACATTTTTTTTTGTTCAGAATATTTCGGTGGTAAAATGTATATGTAGATCAGGTAACATGAGTATTTCTTTCACCATGTCTGGGAGCAATATTTTGAAGACATATACATTAGTATTAGGGGTACAAAGAGGTGTACCCTGTGTCTATGAATATAGAGATAATGCATGAATAGACGATAATATGAATAAATAATGTATCTGGTTCCACTTTAAATAATGGATTGAATTGAAATCTGAAAATATATAAGAAATCTTATATTGATATATAATCATTCATTTCAACCAGTTATATATCTAATGGTAATATTAGGATTATGGTTTATCATGAAGGGTGTTTGAGTTTTGCTTTATAAGTGATGATGTTAAATGAAAATAATGTGTTTGGAAAGAAGTCTCATGAAAAGACCAGTCAAGAAACATAGAAGAATCATGTGTTCTGAATCAGAAAGTGATTGATCGTGAAACAAATGCCTATAAATTTTCTAACTTTTGAATGAAATATATATCCTATGATGTGCATAAACTGAAGACATCGTAACGTATAAGTGTTGAATAAAAATGAAAATCAAAATACACATCATGTCCCCTAAGAATATACTTGCATTGATGTTAAACTAGCTCAGTAACTGTAGAAATATTAGGTTTTGTTTGCACCTTTCACTGAATTTAGTTTTCAGTACTAGAAAACAAATATGTATTTCAGGTGGATGATTATTTCTGAGAATAATCTTGTGGAAAGTTGATTATAAATACACATATATGAATATGAATGAATTTAGGGAGTGTATAATAAGACACATATATTTCATATTTTAAAAAATCTGGAGAGTGTATATATATATATATATATACACTCTCATACATACACACTCACATGCACAGATATAAAAAAGTAGCAATACAGGAAATCCATCATGAAGGCAGGCATGGAAAAATCAAGTCTCTGACCTCTTCAGCTGCGCGGGCATCGGGAGTCGTAAACTGTCTAAATGCTGTTTGCTCAGAATCACTAGGCAATGTTGACCTAATGTGGATCTGGTGCGAACATTCTGGGCCCCTCAGAACACACACCGAGCCTGGATCGGCTGCATTCAACCTCCGGTTTGCCTGGTTCTCGTGACTCAGCACTAAGATCCCTCTGAAATAACTGTTCGGCCCTTCTGAACTTTCAGAGGTAAAAGCCAACCAAGCCTTCAAAGGCAGTGGCCACAGGATTGAAACGGCGCTTGGGAGAGACACTCAGGACCCACCCGTTGCGTTGGTTACCTTGCAAAGGGAACAAACGGTCACCATTTGCATGGGATACCACCATAGCATAGAAATGATGTCACGGGCAGAGGAGATAACTTCATTGAAACCAGCGTGACAGGTGTGTAATTCCCTAGCCATCTCTCTCAACACAGCGGGGAAACCTTAAGGGCCCCTCCCAGCTCTGCCGTAAGGGCCTCTTCCAGCTCTCCCGTGAGCGTGATAGCCAGACCTAGGGAATCTGGATTGGCTCGGGACTAGCGGCGTGGAATTCCGGGCTCCTGATCCCACAAGTGCTGACAATTGAGGTCTCTTACACCACGTACCGGTGGTGTGGCTCCCAGAGGGCAAGAAAATTCGCTGGGGGTCCTCAGCCCCAAGCTCTACAAACTTAGGGTCTGAGGGAGGCAAACAGGGAGAGTGTGCACAGGCGTTCATGAAAACAGGGCTGCCAGGAGTAGAGTTCTGGCTTGTAACCACTATTGTGGTGAGCGTCACAGGTGATCAGGGCATGGCTTGAGGAAGCACAAGAGAAGGCCCTAGGCACTCAGGATTGGAGATCTGCCAAGTTTGGGAGGAAGAGCTGCTGCACAGTGATTGGTTCCCACTTATTCAGAGGAGGAGCTTGGCCCAGTGCACACAGCTCCACATACTGAAAGAGAAGTTAATTGAACTCTATGACTGCATGTATTATTATTATTTTTTTAATTTATATTTTTTATATTTCTTTCATTTTCATTTTTGTTGTTGTTGTTCTTTAACTTTTTTAATGTTTTTATTTTTTTATTTTTTATTTTATCATTATTATTATTAATATTATTTTAAATTTTAATTTTCATTTTTTAATTATAATTATTATTTAAATTTTTTTTTCTTTCTTTATTTTCTATTTTTTTCTTTTGTCTTTTCATTTCTTTTCAATTTTCTTATTCTCCCTTCCTTGAATTCTACCTGTCTACTCTCATTCTCTTTAGTGACTTCTTCCCTTCCCTTCTAATATCTTTCCTCCCAAGCATCAAATAAATTTATAAGAGTAAGCAGTAACTCAGCAGTCAAACAAAACAAGAAGTAACATGAGCAGCATAAAAAAGCAAGGAAGAAAAGGAGTACAAACAATGATGGACAGCCTAAATATTCAGAAGGACCTAGAGTCATCAGAAAAATGGTCATATAAAGAACTCAAGAAATACCTTAGACAGATGGAATGGAACCTTAAAGAGGATACGAGACATGAAAACCAAACAGTGAAAGAACACATTGAAAATGAATTACATAAACAGATATAAAAAGAAATTAAGCATCTTAATTAGGAGATAGAGATTATAAAAAAAATCAAACAATAATTCTAGAAATGAAGGAAATGATAAAACAAATTAAAAACTCAATTGAGAGTATCACTAACAGAGTGGAGCAAGTAGAAGACAGAATGTCAGATAATGAAGACAAAATATATCATCTTGAAAAAAGTCTAGCCAACAAAGAAATGCTGGTAAAAAAGTCATGAGAAAAACATCCAAGAGATATGGGATAACATAAGAAAAAAAAAAACTAATGAGTCATCTGGATAGAGGAAGGTACAGAGATTCAAACCAAGGGAATGAGTAACCTGCTGTATGAAATAATTACAGAAAACTTTTCAGAAATAAAAATGGAAACGGATAAAAAAAATTGTAGATGCTTACAGGACACCGAGCACACAAAATCACAGTAGACCAATGCCAAGACACATTGTTATGAAGATATCCAATATACAGAACAAAGAGAAAATATTAAAAGCTACAAGAGAAAGGAGGCAGATTACAATCAGGGGTAAACCAAAAATGTTAACAACAGATTTTTCATCACAGACGCTGAAAGTGAGAAGATCCTGGAACAACGTATTTCAAACACTTAAAAACAATGGATGCCAACCAAGAAATCTGTATTCAGCAAAATTAAGCTTCAGGTAAGACAACGAAATAAAAACATTTCGTGATAAACAAAAGCTAAAAGAACTTGCAGCCAGAAAACCAGCATTGCAAAGCATCTTAAGGAAAACACTACACGAGGAAAAAATGAATATCAACAAAGAAAACCATCAGTGGGAAGTGCCTCATTAATGACAGAGGGCGGGGGAAAAGTTAATCATGGATAAACAAACTAAATTAAAAAAAAAGATAAATAATCAAAGACGGGTGGCAATACAAACCATATATCAATACTAACTCTAAACTTTAATGGCTTAAACTCTCCAATAAAGTGACATAGACTTGTAACGTGGATTAAAAAAAACAAATCCAACAATATGTTGCTTCCAGGAGACACATCTGAATGGAAAAGACATACACAGGCTGAAGGTGAAAGGTTGGGAAAATTTATACCATGCACACGGTCCTTGTAAGCAAGCAGGGGTGGCCATCCTCATATGGAATAAAATCGACTTCAAGACTAATTTAATCAAAAGGGATAAGGAAGGACATTATATACTGTTGAAAGGAACCATTCACCAACAAGACATAACAATTATCAATATTTACGCAGCAAATAATGGTGCTGCAACATTTATAAAACAATTTCTCCTCAAGTTCAAGAATCAAATAGACCACAACACAATAATTATGGGAGACTTCAACTCACCTCTCTCACCATTGGACAGATCCTCCAAACAAAAGTTGAATAAAGAAAATATAGAATTCAATATCACAATCAATACCCTAGACTTAACTGACATATATAGAATATATCAACCATCATCAAGTGGATATACTTTTTTCTCACCAGCACATGGATCCTTCTCAAAAATAGACCATATATTATGCCATAGGGCAACACTCAGTAAATATAAAGGGGTGGAGATAATACCATGAATTTTTTTCTGATCACAATGGAATGAAACTGGAAACCAACGGTAAAAGAAGGAAGGAAAAATCCTACATCACATGGAAAATGAACAATATGTTACTGAATGATCAATGGGTTACAGAAGACATAAAGGAAGAAATCAAAAAATTCTTAGAGATAAATGAAAATACAGACACAACATATCAGATTCAATGGGACACAATGAAACAAGATTCAAGAGGCAAATTCATCGCCTGGAGGTCATTCCTCAAAAAAAGAAAAAAACAAAAACAACAAATAAATGAGCTCTCACTTAATCTCAAAGCCCTAGAAAAGGAAGAGCAAAACAACAGCAAATGTAGCAGAAGGCAAGAAATTATTAAAATCAGAGAGTAAATCACGAAATTGAAACAAAAGAAACTATTAAAAAATTAACAAAACTAATAGTTGGTTCTTCGAAAAAATAAATAAGATTGACAGACCCTTAGCCATGCTAAGGAGGAGAAGAAGAGAGAGAACTCAAATTACTAACATACGGGATGAAAAAGGCAATATCACAACAGATGCTACATAAATACAGAAGACAATTAGAAATTATTTTGAAAACCTATATTCCAATAAAATAGAAAATAGTGAAGACATTGATACATTTGTTAAGTCATATGATTTGCCTAGACTGAGTCAGGAGGATACACACAATTTGAACAGACCAATATCAATCGATGAAATAGAAGAGGCAATCAAACTACTACCAACCAAGAAAAGCCCAGGATCGGATGGGTATACAGCGGAGTTTTACAAAACCTTTAAAGAAGAATTAATACCAATACTTTTCAAGTTATTCAGAAAATAGAAAAACAGGGAGCTCTGCCAAATTCATTCTATGAGGCCAACATCACCCTGATTCTGAAACCAGACTAAGACACCTCAATGAAAGAAAACAACAGACCAATATCTCTGATGAACCTAGATGCAAAAATTTTCATTAAAATTCTGGTGATTTGGATACAAAGGCACATCAAAAAAATTGTGCACCATGATCAACTAGGATTCATCCCTGGGATGCAAGGAGGGTTCAATATATGGAAATCAATAAATGTTATTCACAACATCAATAGACTTAAAAATAAGAACCATAAGATGATCTTGATAGATGCAGAAAAACCATTAGAAAAAGTAGAGCATTCCTTTACGTTCAAAACATTAGAAAAACTAGGGATAAAAGGAACATACCTCGACATTGTAAAAACTATCTATGTTAAGCCTCAGGCTAGCATCATTCTGAATGGAGAAAAATTGAAGGCATTCTTTCTAAAATTTGGAACAAGACAGGGATGTCCTCTATCACCACTTCTATTCAATATAGTTCTCGAAAAACTGGCCAGAGCAATTAGAAAGTTGAAAGACATTAAAGACATAAAAATAGGAAAAAAAGAACTTAAATTATCACTATTTGAAGATGACATGATTCTATACATAGAAGACCCAAAAGGGTCTACAGAAAAAAACTACTAGAACTAATAAATGAATTCAGCAATGTGGCTGGAAATGAAATCAACATTGCATAAATCAAAGGCATTTCTGTATATCAGCGACAAAACTTCTGAAATGAAAATGAGGAAAAACACTGCATTCACAATATCCTCATAAAAAATTAAATACTTGGGAATCAACCTAACAAAAGAGGTGAAAGATTTATACAATGCAAACTACAGAACCCTAAAAAGAGAAGTAGAATAAGATCTTAGAAGATTGAAAAATATACCCTGTTCATGGATAGGCAGAACTAACATCATCAAAATGGCGATATTACTAAAAAGTTGTCTGTAGGTTTAATGAAATGCCAATCTAAATCCCAAATGAATTTTTTGTAGAAATAGATAAACCAATCATGAAATTCATATGGAAAAATAAACGACCCAGAATAGCAAAAGCAATTCTAAGCAGGAAGTGTGAATCAGGCGGTATAGCGATACCAGATTTCAAACTATATTACAGAGCAATAATAACAAAAACAGCATGGTACTGGTACCAAAACAGGCGGGTGGACGAATGGTACAGAATGGAGGACACAGAGACTAATCCAAAAAGCTACAACTATCTTATATTTGATAAAGGAGCTAAAAGCTTGCAATGGAGGAAGGATAGCATCTTCAACCAATCGTGTTGGGAAAACTGAAAATCCATATGCAACAAAATGAAACTGAATCCCTTTCTCTCGCCATGCACAAAAGTTAACTCAAAGTGGATCAAGGAGCTAGATTCAAATCAGAGACTCTGCATCTGATAGAAGAAAAAGTTGGTTCCGATCTACATATTGTATGGTCAGGCTCCAAATTCCTTAATAGGACACCCATAGCACAAGAGTTAATAACAAGAATCAACAAATGGGAGTTACTTAAACTGAAAATTTTTTTCTCAGAAAGAGAAACAATAAGAGAGGTAAATATGGAGCCTAGATCATGGGAACAAATTTTTACTCCTCACCCTTCAGATGGAGCCCTAATATCCAGAGTATACAAAGTATACAAAGAACTCAAATAATTAGACAATAAGATAACAAATAACCTAATGGGCCAAGGACCTGAACAGACACTTCTCAGAGGAGGACATAGAATCAATCAACAAGTACATGAAAAAATGCTCTCCATTTCTTGCAGTCAGAGAAATGCAAATCAAAACCACCCTAAAATACCATCTCAATCCAGTGAGATTGGCAGCCATTATGAAGTCAAACAACAACAAGTGCTGGCGACGATGTGGGGAAAAGGGTACTCTTGTACATTGCTGATGGGACTGAAACTGGTGCAGCCAATTTGGAAAGCAGTATGGAGATTCCTGGGAAGGCCGGGAATGGAAGCACCATTTGACCCAGCTATTGCCCTTCTCGCACTATTCCCTGAAGACCTTAAAAGAGCGTACTACAGGGATACTGCCAATCGATGTTCATAGCAGCACAATTCACAATTGCTACACTGTGGAACCAACCCAGATTACCTTCAATAGATGAATGGATAAAAAAAAAAAATGTTTTTTTTTTATATACTATGGAGGATTACAAAGCACTAAAAAATGACAAAATAATGGAATTTGCAGGGAAATGCATGGCACTAGAGCAGATTATGCTTAGTGAAGCTAGCCAATCCCAAAAAAACAAATACCAAATGACTTCTTTGATATAATGAGAGCAACTAAGAACAGAGCAGAGAGGAAGAGCATGAAGAAAAGATTAACATTAAGCAGAGACATGAGGTGGGAGGGAAAGGTAGAGAAAAGAGAAATTGCATGGTAATGGAGGGAGACCCTTATTGTTACAAAAAAAATACATATAAGAGGTTGTGAGTGTAATGGAAAAATAAACAATAAGTGAAATGAATTACAGTAGGTAGCGTAGAGAGAGAAGATGGGAAGAGAGCGGAGGAGGGATAGTAGGGCATAGGAAAGGTAGCAGAATACAACAGTAACAAATAAGACATTATGTAAAAATATGGATGTGTAACTGATGTGATTCTGCATTCTATATTTGGAGTAAAAATGGGAGTTCATACCCCACTTGAATCTAATGTATGAAATATGATATGTCAAGAGCTTTGTAATGTTTTGAGCAACCAATAAAAGAAAAAAAAGGTAGCAATATATATGCCAATCGAAAATCTTCATCAAATATATATAATCCAAAGATCGAAAAATATTCATTTTACTGAAATGGATTTATGTATAATGTTATTCAACTAGGAAGCTCACCCGTAGGTTGAATTTTCAGTTCCAACAGCGTTTAGGAGGAGTGATCTCTTCTCACAATTTGCATCTGCCAATTCAGCCACCTCACATGTGTGTACAAGTGATATCAGGTAGGATTCTATATGTGCATATAAAAATACATGTGCTGAATAGGCTACAGAGAAAGGGAGACAGGGATTCACATATTTGTTAATTTTAAAAACACATCTAGAACTATTTCAACAGAAAATTGACTAGATTTAAAACTCCTACATTATATAATGCAAAAAGCAATTCCAACTATACACCATGCCTCCTCTGAACTGCTTGTATTTCTATTCTTTTTGGGTTATTTTTCACCATCATTTTAGGATTATTAGTCAGAGACTAGTAGGGTACAGGTTAGTGTCAGGGATTAAGTATTTCAAATGGAAAATTGGAAAATGAATCCAATGTGTATGTAAATATGTGCTACACAAAAATCTTCCCACTCACATCCAGAACAATGCCTTGACATTACCTTCGCCCCAAGTAAGACACAATTAGAGTTGAAAAGTGTAAAAATCTAGGAATACATACATGGAATGGAATATGCTCGGGAGTTCACAACTTTTGAGGTGGTAGAGGAGTTTCCAAAAGTAAAGGACAGGGTAAACACTCCACAAACAAGGAGCTCTGCTGGCCTAAGAATTCTTGGGAAATGGCCTCTGAGGTTGGGATCCTGAAATATATGTTGCTGTCATGAGCTTTAGCTTCCTTCGTAGTGAGACCATCAAAGCTGGGTCTGCATCTATGTGACCGGGAAGAGATGGTTTCTTATATTCCAATGAACATGAGGCAGCAGTGCTCAATTCTCTCTTTGTAGGTAAACTGTGGCCACTGGATTCTAAGTGTCTCCCAGTGGGGACTGTGAAGACATTTGGTCATCCTCCACTTTTCATGGTGTTTTTTGCTGCTGCACTGGGAATTTGGTATTTGCTTCACAAAATATAAGAAGTTCATTTGGGATACAGTGCTGGAGGGAGTTCTGTCACTTGTGGTGGGTCAGGGTCTGCAGGAGAATGCACCAACCAGGCTTCTATCCCACAGAGCTTGCCCCAGTAACCATAGTAAACTTATTCTGAACATTGCCCTTAAAACTCTCCATATAACAGGATGCCTTTACATATAAGGGTCTCATGTCTGCACTATATCAGTCACAAGCCATTTGGAAGCCAATGGCAGATCCACATAGCCCCTCCATGATGTTTTTTCACACACCTTCCCACCACTGCTCTAGGCCCACTACTCAGCAGGCTCCAAATTACTGGCATCTCGTGTTCTACATCATTTTCATGAAACCCAGTTAAACAAGGCACTTTCTGGTATACACATGATAAGCAACAGGACATCAAATTTTCTGCAGTTCCACCTGGTCATGGGAATTTAAAAAATTTCATGGTATTTATTTAGCAATTTTTCAAAAATGAAGTTAGAGGCACTGTGGGTCTCAATTCATTCAGGAACCATTAAGTGTGAGAAAGTTCATTTCAATGAAAGCTCTGGAGAACTCTCAAAGTCAAGGCTTCTCAAAGAGTTACCAAATGGTCACATAAAGCCAGGCCAATTCACGTCTACAATGTGAGGTCCATGTATGTTTTGACTCTCATCTATGGCTGCCAAGTCTTTCAGAATAAAATCATGTGATATCCTGGCTGAGATTCCCAGGCCTCTGTGGAAAGCCACCGTGGGCATAGATCTCAGTTTCCAAGAGTGAGTCTTATGTGTGTCCTCCTAAAATCCCAACACAATTCATGGCAATACTTCTCTGAGGTCAATTCCAGAATGCAGTCTCTAAGGGGAATCACACCAGAGTTCAAGCCCAGGTGGACCCAGTCATCCCTTCCAACCGCCACAAAAATTACCACAATTAAAATCAAAACACTCCCACAGGGCCATCATCTTCTTCCATGTAGACACTCATCATAACCTCTAGCTGGAGGTTTCTATGAGCCCAAGGTAGTGTCCAAAATAAGCTCACTTGCCCCTTATTTGCCTAAAAACATGGTGGCCTGGACACTCTTCCTGTGAACCAGGAGTGATCAAATATTCCTGCTGTTAAAGTGTTCCACTTCTCCAATTTCAGCCTACTGGCTCTAGGGTATAGATTCTTTATGTGATTTGGATTCATGAGAAAATCCAAGCACATATGGGCTAGCCTCTGCAGGGATTTCAAGAACTCATTTGACCCAAAGGATCCCTATTCTCACTTGATGGAGTTCAGGAACCTAAAACAAGAAGGCAAAAATATTCATCCACAATGACTGCTCTTTTGGACATTTTAGTTTTGGAAGAACATGGGATCTTTCTTTAGATCCATCAGGTGCTGAGAATCTAAGCCACAACCTCATACAAGGACAAGAGGCTGATTCAGACACATCCCATTCCAAAGAAATTAAGCAAAGAGCCACAGGTGGGGTCCATTCATTTCCATATGAAAACAGTGTTTTTCAGGCTACACAAAGGGGTGTCCTGAGGCAAAGACCTTTCTGACATTTAGGGTAATAGAAATAGAATTAAGCAAATGGCCCAAAGAAGGGTTTCTCCACTGAGACTTTACTGCACACACTGATATCTGAGTTTTCTGAGATGATCTCATTGCCTTCAGCTATCCAGAACATGGCCATGTCACAGAGCCTTGTGGTGTTACATATCTGGGAAACAAAACCATGAGTCTATTCTGGAGAGTGGCCAGAATTCACGTAGAAAACAGGAACTTTAGAAGATAGTAGATGTTGCCCATCCATAAGGCAAGCTGCAGTGCATTCATCAATTGCGCAGTATGAATTGCGGAAGCTTTCAACTAGAGACAACACATCCATTGGTGCATTCTCTTTTCTAATGTCTACAACCATGGATACAGTGGGATACACAGACATAGAAACACTCACAATGTAAAACGACTTACTAGAAACAGTCGACTCCAAACCAAACAAACCACATTTCCTACCTATTCTCAGAACATGAGAAAAAACCACAAACTCACACCTACAACGGCAAAGGCACTTCCTTCCCCCAAATAGGTCTGTGACTATCCGGAGTGTCTTCTGACTGGTGGGCCATATTATGTTCCCCCAAAATGGCTTGTCCTGTTTCACATCTGGTCTCAATGTCCAACTCCGTGAAGTTGTAAGGAGCCAGCAGTGAGCCACTGCCTGCTTTCTCAGGAAAGGCCCCTCTTCAGAGCTCTGCTGGCATTTGGCCATCCTCACATCAGCAGGTACCAAGAAAGACTGACTATGTCTTTGGGAAAAGCAAACAAGTTAGCCCACTGGGTCTGGAGTGGGACTGGCTCTGGGTGCCTGGCTTCCTGGATCCCAAGTTCAGAGAATTCCATCACCAAGGAAGTGAAGTGAGGTCACTTCTTTCAGGAACTGAATATGGTCACTGCCTTGGTAACCACTTTGTCCTAACAGTTGCTTCCAAGGTTCCCATGAGATAGAGGCTGCCCCAACATCCTGTGACACATTCAGAAGTTATAATGGTATATCAACCATAGGCACCCTGGAACAGCTCTCCACAGAGGCCTGGTTTGGTCCATCTTCTCTACATTAAGAAGAGAGAGGCTGATTCAGACACATCAATTCATCCTGACCAGGTTGTTTGCATGGAAGATGACTATTGCTCTCTCAGGTCCTACATAGCTGCCTACATCTTCTCCAAGGATCATTTCTTCATGGATCTTTGCGGTTCTAAGCAGGTGGAAGATCTTCTACATTTCTATATTGTAAGACCCACTCTGTCGCTGCTCTTAAGTTAGTTATATTGAGGGAACAGTGTATGGTTAGGGTTAATAACAAGTTCGATTTGGGTTACGAATCATTCTGCGGGATGAATAATGGTATTGGCAACCTGCGATATTTACAAGAGTATACATGTGAAATATAAGTATGAAAGCAGAAATCTAGGTAAGATTTGAAGCCCAGAAGGGCATTGGGGACTTGAGTGGGATACTTAACTTTGAGTTATGTGCTGCACAGATGTCTCAGATAAATCAATATACACTGGCATCGGACCTTGTACCTTGGATGATTGAATGTTGAAGAGAGCATCCAGTCAAAAACCGATAGTCGGTAGGATTAGGAAGGTAGTTGGTAGATTTAGAAAGAAGAGTGAGCATAGGATTTGGACCAAAAGTTCTTCAGCAATAGGGTTTCGGGTAGAGAGTGTATGTAAATGTCAGCACATGTGAAGAGTCAGTCACAATGATGAACTGGGGAAAACATGTAGGAAAGCAGATATCAATAGAGACATTAGGAAATCAAGCAAAGTATAAAGTGTGTGATAGGGTTAGACATTTTCAACAGGTTTGAAGTTGAATATATAATCTTAGGAAGAAACAAATATGTAGTCACCAATAGGATTGATATTTGAGAGCATTAGGCAACCTGGACATGGATGATTTTAGTAATGGATGCTATCTTTTCATTTAGGCTTTGGTACAATTGTAAGTGTGACCTTTGCTTGTTGTGTCCGGAATATTTCTGTGATAAAATGTGTATGTAGATCAGGTGACATGAGTATTTTTTCCACCATTTCTGAGAGCAATATTTTGAAGATTTATAAATTCGTATGGGGGTACAAATAGGTGTACCCTGTTTCTATTAATATAGACATAATGCATGAATAGACAATACTGTGAATAAATAATATAACTAGATCCACTTTAAATAATGGATTGAATGGATATCTGAAAATATATAAGAAATGTTATATTGATATACAATCATTAATTCCAACCAGTTATATATCTAATGATTATCTTATGGTTATGGTTAATCATGAAGGGTGTGTGAGTTTTTCTTCAAAATTGATTATGGAAATCGAAAACAATATATTTGGAAAAAAAGTCTCATGAATAGACCAGTCAAGAAACATAGAGAAATACATGTGTTCTGGAGCAGGAAGTGACTGAAAGTGAAACAAATGCCTATAAATTTGCTAACTAGTGAATGAAATATATATGCTAAGATGTGCATAAACTGAAGAAATAGTAATGTACCAGTGTGGAATAAAAATTAACGTCAAAATACACATCGTGTCCCATAGGAACCAACATGCATTGATGTTCAACTGGGTCAGTTAATGTAGACATATTAGAATTTGTATGCACCTTTCACTGAAGTTAGTTCTCAGTACTAGGAAACAAATATGTATTTCAGGTGTTTGAGTATTTCTAAGAATAATCTTGTGAAAAGTTGATTATTAATCCACATACATGAACATGAATGAATTTAGGGAGTGTATATAAGACACATAATTTTCATATTTTTAAAAATCTGGAGAGTATATACACACACACACACACAAACACAGAAATTTATCACTCACTTGTGTAACACTTCTCTAGGCCCACTACTCACTAGGCTTCTACTTACCAGCATCTCTGTTCTACACCATTTTCCTGAAACCCAGTCAATCAAGGCCCTGTCTGGTATATTCATGATCATCAACAGGACATCAAAGGTCATCCAGTGACATCTGGTCATGGGAATTTTAAAAATTTCATGGTAATTATCTAGCAATTTTTCACGGATGAAGTTGGAGGCACTGTGGTTTGCAATTCATTCAGGAACCATTAAAGGGTTAGGAAGCTAATTTCAGGGAAAGCTCTGGAGCACTCTCACAGGCAAGGCTACCCAAAGAGTGGCCAAAAAGTCACATGAAGCGAGGCCAATTGAGGTCTATAAAGCGAGGTCCATGTGTGTTTTGAATCTCAATAATGCATGCCAAGTCTTTCAGAATAAAATCATGTAATATCCTGGCTGAGATTCCCAGTGTTCTGTGGAAAGCCAACCTGTGCCTAGATCTCAGGTTCCAATGGCAACTTCATGCCTGGCCTCCTAAAATCCCAACACAATTCATGGCAATACTTCTCTCAGGTAACTCAAAAGAATGTACGTGTGATACCGTGTAGGATTCTATTTGTGCATATATCTTACAAGGATGTACGTGTGATACCTTGTAGGATTCTATTTGTGCATATAAAAATACATGTGCTGAATAGGCTCCAGAGAATGGGAGACCGTAATTCACATATTTGTTAACTTTAAAACACATTGAGAACTATTTCAATTAAATATTGAATAGATTTATAACACCTACCCTTTATCATGCAAAAGGCAAGTCCAACTCTGAACTGCAAGTATTTATGTACTGTTTGGGTTACTTTCTTCCATCATATTAGGATTAGTAGTCAGAGTCTAGTAGAATATGGGTTAGTGTCAGGGATTCAGAATTTCAAATGGAAAAAAGGAAAATTAATCTTCCAACTCTCATCCAGAACAATGCCTTGTCATTACCTTCGCCCCAAGGAAGACACAATTAGAGTAGAAGAGTTACAAAATCTGTGATTACATTTCTGGAATCGAAAATGCTCAGGAGTGCACAAACTTGGAGGTGGTATAGGAGTTTCCAAAAGTAAGGACAGGGTACACACTCCACAAACATGAAGCTCTGCTTGCCTAAAACTTTTTGAGAAACTGCCAGTGAAGTTGGGCACTGAAATATAGGTTGTTGTCAGGAGTTAAGCTTCCTTTGTAGTGAGACCCTCAAAGCTGGGTCTTCATCTATGTGACCTGGAGGACATCGTTTCCTATTTTCCAATGAACACGAGGCAGCAGTGCTCAATTTTCTCTTTGTAGGTAAACTGTGTCTCCCTGTGTGGACTGTGAAACAATTTGGTCATCCTCCACTTTTCGTGGTGTTTCTTGCTGCTGCACTTGGAGTTTGGTTCATGCTTCACAAAATACAAGGAGTTCAACTGGGAAACAGTGCTTGAGGTATTTCTGTCACGTGTGGTGGGTCAGGATCTGCAAGAAAATTCACCAACCAGGCTTCTATCTCTCAAAGATTGCCCCCTTGTCCATAGCAACCTGATTCTGAACATTACCCTGAAACTACGCCATATAACAAGATGCCTTTACATATAAGGGTCTGATGTCTGCACTCTGTCAGTTACAAGCCATTTGGAAGCCAATGGCAGATCCAAATGGCCCCACCATGATGTTTTATCACACACCTGTCCACCACTGCTCTAGGCCCACTACTCAGCAGGCTCCAAAATACTGGCATCTCTGTTCTAAACAATTTTCATGAAACCCTGTCAATCAAGGCACTGTCTGGTACACTCATGGTAAGCAACAGGACATCGAAAGTTTCTGCAGTTCCACCTGGTCATGGAAAATTCAAAAATTTCGTGGTATTTATCTAGCCATTTTTCAAGGATGACTTTGGATGCACAATTATTCAGGAACCATTAAATGTTGAGAAAGTTCATTTCAAAGAAAATTCTAGAGAACTCTCACAGGCAAGGCTTTCCAAAGAGTGGACAAAAGGTCACTTGAAGCCAGGACCATTGAGATCTACAATGTGAGGTCCTATGTCTTTTGACTCTCAACTATGGCTGCCAAGTCTTTCAGAATAAAATCATGTGATATCCAGGCTGAGATTCCCAGTTCTTTGTGGAAAGCCACCCTGGTCCTAGATCTCAGGTTCCAAGGGCGACTCTCATGTGTGGCCTCCTAAAATCCCAACACAATTCATGGAAATTCTTCTCTGAGATCAGTTTCAGATCTCAGTCTCTAAGTGGAAACACACCAGAGTTCAAGCCCAGTTGACCCAGTCATCTCTTCCAACCGCCACACCAATGACCAGAATTAAAACCAAAACACTCCCACATGGCCCTCATTTTCTTCCATATAGACACTCATCATAACCTTGGCTGGAAGTTTTTATGAGGCACACAGCCCAAGACAAAGTCAAAATAAGTTCCCTTGCCCTTCATTTGTCTAAAGTCAGTGTTTCCTCGACAACGTTCCTGTGAACCAGGACTGATCAAAGAGGTCTGCCATTAATACTGTTCTGCTTTTCCAATTTGAGGCATACAGACTGTCGGGTATAGTTTCTTTATGTGATTTGCAGTCATGAGAAAACCCAAGCACCTATGGGCTAGCCTCTGCATGGCTTGAAGAACTCAGTTGACCCAAAGATCCCTGTTATCACTTGATGGAGATCAGGAACCTTATAGAGGAAGGCAAGAGACTTCATCACAATGACTTCTCTTTTGGCCATTTTGGATTTGGATGCACACATGGGATCTTTCTTTAGATCCATCAGGTGCTGAGAATCTAAGTGATAATCTCACACTGCACTAAGAGGCTGATTCAGACATATCCCTTTGCAAAGCAATTAAGCCAGGAGCCACAGGTGATGCCCATTTATTTCCATTTGAAAACTGTTTTTTTCAGGCTTTGGAAATGTGTGGCTTTAGGCAAAGTCCTTCCTTTCATTCAGGGCAACAGAACAATAGGTAAGCAAAATACCAAAGCAGATTTTCTCCACTGAGACTTTCCTGGTCACACTGATATCTGAGTTTTCTGAGATATTCACCATTCTCTTCAGCTATCCAGTACATGGCCATGTCCCAGATTGTGGAGGAGATACATATCTTGAACACAAAACCATGAGCCTATGGGAGAGTGACCAGATTCAGGAAGATATCAGGAATGTAGGAAGGTAATAGGTGTTGCCCATCCATAAGGTAACCTGCAGTCCATTCATAAATTGGACAGGATGAATTCTGCGAAGAATTCTACTAGACAGGACACATCTATTGATGCATTCTCTTTTCTATTGTCTACAACCACAAATACAGTGGGATACCCAGACATAGAAACACTCACCTTCTCAAAGGACTTACTAGAAACAGTCCACTCCAAACCAAACAAACCGACTTTCCTACATTTTCTCAAAACTTGAGACAAAAATCACAAACACACAAACACACACACACACACCCACAAAGGCACCTTCTTTCCCCAAATAGGTCTGTGACTATCCGGAGCATCCTCTGACTGGTGGGCCATACTATGTTTCCCCGAAATGGGCTGTCCTATGTCAGATCTGGTCTTCTTGGCCAAAACTGTGAAGTTATCAGGAGCCAGCGGTGAGCCACTGCCTGTTTTCTCAGGTAAAGCCCCTATTCAGAGCTTTCCTGGCATTTGTCCATCTTCAATTTAGTAGTTGCCAAGAAAGACTTACTCTATCCTTCTTAAATCCAAAAATTTGAGACCACTGGGACTTAGACTGGGACTGCTTCAGGGTGCCTGGCTTCCTGGATTCCAAGTTCAGAGTGTTCCATCAACAAGAAAGTGACATGGGTCACTTCGTCTAGAACTGAATGAGGTCACTGCCTTGGCAACCACTTTGTCCTAACAGTTGCTTCCAAGGGTCCATGAGATGGATCCTGCCCCTACTTCCTATGACACTTTCACAAGTTAGAATGGAATATCAACCATAGGCACCCGGGAACAGCTCTCCACACAAGCCTGGTTTGGTCCATCTTCTCTACATTAACAAGAGAGAGACTGCTTCAGACACACCCCTTCATCCTGACCTGTTTGTTTTTTTTTGTCATGAAAGATGACTTTCGCACTCTCAGGTCCATCATAGCTGCCTACATCTTCTTTAGGGATCATTTCTGCATGGACCTTTGAAGTTCTCCGGAAGTTGAAGATCTCCTACATTCCTGTATTGTAAGACCAACTCTGTCCCTGCTCTTCTGTAAAGTTAGATTGAGGGAACAGTGTTTGGTTACAGTTAATAACATGTTTGATTTGGGTTAGGATCATTCTGCTGGATGAATAATGGTATTGGGAACCTGCAATATTTATAAGATTATATAGGTGAAATATATGAATGAAAACAGAAATCTCGGTAACATTTGAAGCCCAGAAGGGCATTGGGTCCTTGATTGGGATACTTAGCTTTTAATTATGTTCTGCACAGATGTCTCAGATAAATCTATACACAATGGCATAAGATCTGATACCTTGGATGATTGAATGTTGAGGAGAACAACCATTCAAAGAGGGAGAGTCGGTAGGATTAGGAAGATAGTTGATAGGATTATAAAAAAGTGTGTGTATAGCATTTGGACAAATAGTTCTTTAGCAATAGGTTTTCAGGTAGACAGAAAATGTAAATGTCAGCATATGTGAAGAGTCAGTCACAGTGATGAACTGGGGAAAATATGTAGGAAAGCAGATATCAATAGAGACATTAGGAAATCAGGCAAAGTATAAAGTGAGTGATAGCAAAAGACATTTTCAACAGGCTTGAGATTGAATATATAATCTTAGGAAGTAACAAATATGTAGTCACCAATAGGATTGACATTTGAGAGCATTAGGCAACCTGGACATGGGTTATTTTCATAATCCATACTCACATTCCATTTAGGCTTTGGTACAATCGTAAGTGTGACTTTGCATTTTGTGGCCAGAATATTACTGTGATAAAACGTATATGTAGATCAGGTGACATGAGTATTTCTTGCACCATTTCTTGGAGCAACATTTTGAAGGGGTATAAATTAGTATTGGGGGTACATATAGGTGTACCATGTATGTATGAATATAGAGATAATGCATGAATAGATCATACTGAGAATAAATAATATAACTTGTTCCAACTTTAAATAATGGATTGCATTGATATCTGAAAATACACAGGAATCATATATTGATATACATACATTCATTCCAACCAGTAATACATCTAATGGTAATATTACGGTTGTGGTTTATCACCAAGAGTGTGTGAATTTTGCTTCAAATTTGATTATGGAAATCGAAAATAATGTGTTTGGAAAGAAATCTCATGAAATGACCACTCAAAAACAAGGAGGAATACATATGTTCTGAAGCAGGAAGTGATTGAATATGTTACAAATATCTTTAAATTTGTGAACTTGTGGATGAAATGTATATTCTATAATGTATACAAACTGCAGAAATAGTAATGTACCAGTGTTTAATAAAAATGAACGTCAAAATACACATCATGTTCCATAGGAATCTACTTGCATTGATGTTAAAGTGGGTCAGCTACTGTAAAAATATAAGGATTTGTTTGCACCATTCATTGAAGTAACTTTTTAGTACTAGAAAACAAATATGTGTTTCAGGTGGATGAATATTTTTAAAATAATCTTATGAAAAGTTTAATATAAAACCACATACATGAACAAGAATGAATTTAGGGAGTGTATAATAGGACACATATATTTTATATTTTGAAAAATCTAGAGAGTATATATATATATATATAAATATATATATATATATACACACACACACACACAAAACACACACAGAGACATTAAATAGTAGCAATATATATGCCAATTAAAATTCATTGTGAAATATATATCATCCACAGATCCAAAATATTAATTTTACTGAACATGGATTTATGTATAATGTTTTTCAACTAAGAAGCTCACTCATAGTCTGAATATTCAGTTCCAAAAGCATTAATGAGGAGTGATCTCTTCTCACACTTTGTATCTGCCAAGTTAGCCACCTCTCAAGAATATACGTGTGATACCAGGTAGGATTCTATATGTGCATATAAAAATACATGTGCTGAATAGGCTACAGAAAAATGGAGACAGGAATTCACATATGTGTTAACTTTAAAAACACATGCAGAACTATTTCAACAAAAAATTGACAAGATTTATAACTCCTACCCTATATCATGCAAAAGGCAAACCAACTATCCACCATGCCTCCTCTGAAGTGCTAGTATTTCTATTCTGTTTGGGTTATTTTTCTCCATTATATTAGAATTAGTAGTCAGAATCTAGTAGGGTATGGGTTAGTGTCAAGGATTCAGTATTTCGAATGGAAAATTGAAAAATGAATCCAATGTGTATGTAAATATGTGCTACACAAAAATCTTCCCACTCTCATTCAGAACAATGCCTTGACAATACCTTCGCCCCAAGTAAGACACAATTAGAGGAGAAGATTTAGAAAACCTGTGAACAAATATCTGGAATGGAATATGCTCAGGAGCCCACAACCTTGGAAGTGGCAGAGGAGTTTCCAAAGGTAAGGGAAAGGGTAAACACTCCACAAACATGGAGGTCTGCTGGCATAGAGACTTCTTGAGAAACTGCCTGTGAGATTGGGCACTTGAAAAATATGTTGTTGTCAGGAGCTTTAGCTTCCTTTCTAGTGAGACCATAAAAGCTTGGTCTGCATCTATGAGACCTGGAGGACATGCTTTCTTATTTCCCAATGAACATGAGGCAGCAGTGCTAAATTCTCATTTTAGGTAAACTGTGGCCACTGGGGGCTAAAGGTCTCCCCATGTGCACTGTGAAGCCATATGGTCATCCTCCATTTTTATGGTGTTTCTTCCTGCTGCACTGGGAGTTTGGTATTTGCTTCACGAAATAAAAGGAGTTCAATTGGGTCACAGTGCAAGAGGGAGTTCTGTCATGTGTGGTGGGTCAGGTTCTGCAGGAGGATACAAGAACCAGGATTCTATCCCACATAGCTTGCCCCCTTGACCATAGCAACCTGATTCTGAACAATGTCCTGAAAACTCTCCATATAACAAGTTGCCTTTACATGGAAGGTTCTGCTGGCTGCACCATGTCAGTCACAAGCCATTTGGATGCCAATGGAAGATCCACATGGCCCCACCACAGATGTTTTATCACATACCTGCCCACCACTGCTCTAGGCCAACTACTCAACAGAGTCCAACTTACTGGCATCTCTGTTCTACACCATTTACATGAAACCCAGTCAATCAAGGCACTGTCTGGTATATTCATGATCAGTAACAGGACATCCAAATGTTCTCCAGTGCCACCTGGTGATGGGAATTTCAAAAATTTTATGGTATTTTTCTAGCCATTTTTCAAGGATGAAGTTGGAGGCACTGTGAGTTTCAATTCTTTCAGGAACCATTAAATTTTTAGGAAGCTAATTTCAATGAAAGCTCTGGAGAACACTCACAGGTAAGGCTTCCCAAAGAGTGGCCAAAAGATCACATGATATTATTCCCATTGAGGTCTACAATGTGAGGTCCATATGAGTTTTGACTCTCAACTCTGGGTGCCAAATCTTTCAGAATAAAATCATGTGGTATCCTGGCTGAGAGGCCTAGTGCTCTGTGGAAAGCCATCCTGGGCCTAGAACTTAGTTTCCAAGGGCGACACTCATGCCTGGCTTCCTTAAATCTCAACGCTATTCATAGCAATACTTCTCTGAGGTCAGTTTGAGAACTCAGATTCTAAGGGAATCACACCAGAGTTCAAGAACATGTGGACCAAGTCATCTCTTCCAACCGCCACCCAAATGACCACAATTTAAAACAAAACACTCCAACGTGGCGCTCATCTTTTTCCATATAGACACTCATAATGACCTCTGGCAAAAGTTTTCCATGAGGGGCACAGCCCAAGACCGTGTCCAAAATAAGCTCTCTTGCACCTAATTTTCCTAAAGTCAGGGTGGCCTGGACACCCTTCTTGTGAACCAGGAGAGATCAAATAGGCCTCCCATTAATACTGCTTCGCTTCTTCAATTTGAGGCCAACTGACTGTGGGGTTTGGATTCCTTATGTGAATTGGAGTCTTGAGAAAACCCAAGCAACTATGGGCTAGCCTCTGCAGGGCTTTGAAGAACTCATTTGAACCAAAGGATCCCTATTCTGACTTGATGGAGGTCAGGAAAGTTACAGAAGAGGCGAGAGACTTCATCCACAAGGACTGCTTTTTTGGCCATTTTGGTTTTGGATGTACACCTGGGATCTTTCTTTAGATCCATCAGGAGCTGAGAATCTAAGCCACACCCTCACACAAGGCAAATAGGCTGATTCAGACACATCCATTCCAAAGCAATTAAGCAAAGAGCCACAGGTAATGCCCATTCATTTCCATTTGGAAACTGTTTTCTTCAGGCTTCACAAAGTGGTGGGCTGAGGAAAAGACCTTCCTGACATTCAGGGCAACAGAAGAATTGGTAAACAAAAGGCCCCAAGCAGGGTTTCTTCACTGAGACTTTCCTGGTCACACTGATATCTGAGTTTTCTTAGATGCTCGCCATTCCCTTCAGCTATTCAGTACATGGTCATGTCACAGAGCTTCAAGGTTGTACATATCTTAAACACAAAACCATGAGCCTATTCTGGAGAGTGGCGAGAATTCAGGAAGAAAACAGGACCTTAGGTAGATAGCAGGTATTGCACATCAATAAGGCAAGCTGCAGTCCATTCATAAATAGGGCAGGATGAATGCTGGGAAGCTTTCTACTAGATAGGACATATTCATTGATGCATTCTCCTTTCTAATGTCTACAACCACGGACATAGTGGGATACACAGACATAGAAACACTCACCTTGTCAAACGACTTAGTAGAAACAGTTCACTCCAAACAAAACAAACCACCTTTCATACCTATTCTCAGAACATGAGACAAAACCACAAACCCACACCCACACCACAAAGGCACCTCCTTCCCCCATGTAGGTCTGTGACTATCCGGAGTGTCCTCTGACTGGTGGGCCATACTATGTTCTCTGGAAATGGCCTGTTCTGTCTCAAATCTGGTCTTTTGGCCAACTCTGTGAAGTTGTCAGGGGCCAGCGGTGAGCCACTGCCTGCTTTCTCAGGAAATGCCCCTATTCATAGCTTTCCTTGCATTTGGCCATCCTCACATCAGTAGGTTCCAAGAAAGACTGAGTCTGTCCTTGGTAAATCAAAATAAGTTTGACCACTGGGGCTTGGACTGGGACTGGCTCTTTGTGCCTGGCTTCCTGGATTCCAAGTTCAGAGAGTTCCATCACCAAGGAAGTTAGGTGAGGTCACTTCCTTTAGGAACGGAATGAGGTCACTGCCTTGGCAACAACATTGTCCTAACAGTTGCTTCCAAGGTTCCCATGAGAAGGAGGCTGCCCCTACTTACTGTGACACTTTCACAAGTGACAGTGGTATGTCAACCATAGGCATGCAGGAGCAGCTCAACAAATGCCTGCTTTGGTCCATCTTCTATACATTAAGAAGAGAGTGGCTGATTCAGACACATCCCTTCATCCTGAGCAGGTTGTTTGCCATGGAAGACTTTTGCTGTCTCAGGTCCTTCATAGTTGCCTACATCTTCTCCAGGGATCATTTCTGCATGGACCTTTGAGTTTCTCAGCAGGTGGAAGATCCTCTATATTCCTGTATTTTAAGACCAACTCTGTCCCCACTTTTCTGTAAAATTAGATTGAGAGAACAGTGTATGGTTAGGTTTAATAACATGTTCGATTTGGTTTAGAAAGGAAACTACACGGTTGAGCAAACAGGTTCCTACCGTTAGCAATAATATAAGGATTATAAATGGACCGGCCATGGCAGATAAAAGCATAGTTAACCAGGTTGACTATGTGAACAAAGAATCAAACCTCCCTTCTGGGGCCTCTGTCTCTCTTTGACGCTCTTCAAGTCGTTTTCTTAATTTACTCATAGATTCTTTTACAACTCCAGTATTGTCGGCATAAAAACAACATTCTTCCCTCAATGCAAGCAAAAAGGCAACTTTCTCTCATGAAGAGGAGGTCCAACACTCGCCTGCTCTGTAAAACAACTTCAGAGAGAGAGAGGTTAAAATTCCTGTAAAGCTGTGATGTCGGTTTTTAATGTCTTTAAGCTTTGGTCTATTTCTGCTTCTAATTGTGTCTTTGTTGTGTCTCATGGACTAGGGCAGTTGTTCCTATGCCCACCCCTTCAGCAATTATTATTCCTCATAGGATGGCCAAAGTGAGGGATACAGGTTCCCGGTGGAACCGGGTTGTATGCCCCCCTATTTGAACTTTAAATGAACCTACGTCATGATAGAGCACTCTGAAAAACATCTGCATGATTACATAATTAATCACATCTATTGACCATTTTATGTAAACATAAATAATGTTAAAGTGTATAGAATTATACTGTTTTAGGAATGGACAAGAAAATGCACCTAAGATAGCACCAAAGTGAGGAAAACATTCTTATTTGGTTGCATCCGGATTTAGAGGGCATTGCTTCTGTTGTAATCAATTAATCCCCTGAACCCCAAGTTTTGGTAGTTTTAGAATTTGTACCCAACATGTAAGGGAAGGGGCTCAGAAGTTCACAGTCTGCAGAAATTCACAAAAATTAGTTTTTGTTTCTGTTTTTTTTTTTTTCCTCTGTTCTGGGCAAGTTAACTTTTCAAGGACACCTTGGAAGGGGAGAGCTTTTTTGTCTCTTTTTTTCTCCCTGCCAGCTGTCACCATGGAGACCAGTTGCTAACTTTTTTATCTTAGAAATGTAGGCATCTAGGTGAAGCCCCAGCTCAAGGCCAGAGGCCTTGTTCACATATTTTGTGAAAAACTGGAAAGGCAGTGTCTAGCTTAGGGGTGGTGATTTTTCCAGCCAGTGGCCAAGTAGAACAGGGCAACACGAAAAGTGGAAGTTTATGCACATTGAACTCTTTCAGAGGGACTCTTTTGCTGAAAGACCTAAAGTAAGCCTTGGTGAAGACTTCTGGAGAAGGTCATTTAAGACATTTCTGTGGACCTGGTACAGAGGGGGAAGACGGGGTAGTCGAGGCTGAGAGCAGCTCCATGGATCTAAGAATGAGAAAAGAGAGATGTAAAAGAAAAATGGTAAAGGGGTTTGGGATTTTCCTAGAACAAAACTTGAGCATTAGAACAGGTATAGCAGAGGGGAAGATGGGAGTAAATATTCCAAAAAGCCTTTGAGGGACTTTAAATTCTTAGAAACCTCTTTTCAGTGATGACAAAGCAACTTTAAATGCCATTTTTATTACATCGTGGATAGGGGTCTGAGGGCTCTTCTCAGCTGGTTTGAGCTTTGGGTTAGCTTGCTAGAGGACTTGGTGGGACCTAGTGCAGGCCCTGACAGGAAAAGAGAGGAGTGAGTGGGTGAAGGGGTACCTCGGTACCTGCTACCTCAGCAACGGGGCAATGTTCTGAGAACCAGCGGAGGTTTGGGTTTTTGATTTAGTAATTGGAGAGGAGAAATCAGGTTGCTAAGATGGGAGTGATAGCAGAGAGTCTAGAGCAGAAGGCTGAGGGTGAGAAACTATTGGAGAAGCATAGTACAGGATGTGAGAAAAAGAGGAAAAATGATTCCACATAGGGAAATTTCCCCCTTTTGAGAACTTGCCGAAGTTAAAAATGTCACTCAGAATTTGAGGATCTAGAGAACCCTCTGGGGGCCATAGTATTTGGTTGTCTAATTGGTAATATGGCCAATGCTGTGTACTGAATTTGATGAGGAGTTTGGGTTCCACCAGGCAGCCCCTGTATGCTCACATTCCCTTGACTTACACAAGAAGTCGGCTTCTCCCCCACACAGCCGTGGCTGTTTGTGGCTTTGATAGTACGCCAGGCAAACATAGTAATCTAGGCTAGTAAAACCTGAATCTGTCTCGCGTGTCCCTGCATCCATAATATTTGTTTCCATTATCTATGGTACAGAAGAGATTTAATGGGATTTTAGTGGGATCCTCTTCATCAGGGATATCTCAATAGGAAAGACCTATACCGACCTGACAAATGTCTGGGTGGAGAGATGGCCACCAGGTCTCTATGGGGCCTGTATGCGAGATAGACTATACTTCTTGTCTAGTAGGATTTGTGATCAGCCATTGCTGCTGAACGGGGTGATGAGGGTTAGAACTACTGGTGGCCAAGGGGAGAGTCTATAGTCTTATCCACATAGCGAATACGCAATTTGAAATGGTTACCACGCTTTTCCAGTTTCCAACAAGAGTCTGGACACAGCGAAGGCTTGAGATGAGAGGCATGGATCCAAAAAGTGATTCCGTCTACTTTAACGCTTTAGGTTTTATAAGTAGCACCTGGTATGTTTCTTTCCAGTGGGGTTCCAGGGATGACACCTGATGTTGTCTTATGTAGACGAAGTCTCTTACATGATATTGATTTAGAGTCCCCTCCTCCCCTGGTTGGTAGGCAGTGGCCAGCTGTTTCCACAGTTATTGCTGAGTTCTTTCAATGACTTTAAGTCTGTCAAGCAAGGGGGTGTGGAAGTGATCGTTAAGCCTTAGAGTTGGGGTTAGGTCCCTTATTGGATGATGGGAATCATAAAGAATTTCATAGGGGGTGAGGTTACACAAAGAAAGAGAGGGAATATTTCTCGCATGAAACAGTGCATAAGGCAGGAGCATAATCCAATCTTTTATTCCGGGCTCTAAGCTTAATTTTGTGAAGGTCTCTTTAATGGTTCTATTTATTTTTTCTACCTGTCCTGAGCTCTGGTGTATATAAGCATAATGTAACTTAAAATTAATCCACAGGGTCCCAGTTAACACCTGACTTACCTGGGCCATGAACACCAGTCCATTATCAGACCCTATTACCTTAGGCAGACGGTATCTTGGAAAAATATCTTTCAGAATCTTCTTGAAAATCATTTGTGCAGTTTTTTTTTTTTTTTTTTTTTTTTTTTTTTTGTGTGTGTGTGTGTGTATGTGTGGAAGGCTTCAGTCCATCCTGAAAATGTATCTACAAAGACTAGGAGGTATTTAAGTCCATACCTTGCTGGCTTAATTTCACTATTGTCCTCTTCCCAAAATTGTCATTTTCTGGTTCCTCATAGGTGCTTTCCTCTAGGAAACTGGAAGGGTAAGCATTAACCAATTGACGGACTCGACAGGCTTTTGTTACCCGTTCAGTTATTTTCTTTCGCTGTGAGTCGGTTAGTGGAAAACTCTGTTCTTAATCCTACAGGAATGCCTGCAGTTTCATTGAACCAAGGTGAGTGAGTTGGTGTACATTTTTAACGTAGTGTAGGGCTTTCTGTAATTGCAGCCTGAGCTCAGTGAAGTTGAGGTGTTCAGTGTCAGTGTCCATAGATATTATAAAAAACTTCCTGGTGATCAGGGGTCCATTGGAATTGGGCATCTCCCTCTAACACCGGGTATAAAGGAGCAGCTAAAAACGCAAACCCAGGTATCCATAACCTGCAAAAGCCAGCAGTCCCAAGAAACTCTCTGAGTTGTCTCCTGTTAGATGGGGGTGGTATCTAGGCAATGGTTTGTTTTCTGGGCTCAGTGAGCCATCGTTTACTGCCCCTAAGGAAACAGCCCAGGAAGATTACTTCATGCCAGCAAATTTGGGCCTTTTTGGCCGAAACTCTATACCCGAGTTGAGCAAGCTCATATAATAGTGCTTGGGTCCCAGACTCACAGTTTTCCTTGGTGTTGGCTGCCAGTAGCAGGTCATTCACGTATTGAAGCTGGGTGACTTTGGGGTGCGTAGTTCTGAAATTGCTGAGATCTCTGTGGAGGGCTTCATCAAAGAGAGTGGGGGAGTTTTTGAACCCCAGTGGGAGTCTAGTCCAAGTTAGTTGACCAGACGTTCAGGTTTCTGGGTCTACCCACCCGAAAGCAAACAGCAACTGACTATCTTTATGCAGAGGCAAGCAAAAGAAAGCATCTTTTAAGTCCAGAACAGTATACCATTTCCGCTCAGGGTTCAGAGTGCTAAGCAGATTGTACGGATTAGGTACCGTGGGGTGAATGTCCTGCACTCTGTTGTTGATCTCTCTTAGGTATTTAACAGGGCGATTGTCCCGGTTCCTGGCTTTTTTTTCTAGTAGCAGGGGAGTGTTCATGGCCAATTGACAGGGCCTTAGGACGCCTAAGGTCAGATATTTCTGAATATGGGGCCTTATCTCATCTTTAGCTTTTTTTGCTTAGAGGATATTATTTGACATTAATTGGGGAGGCTGAGGTTTTTAACTCCACTGTTATTGGAGGTTGTTTCACGGCCAGGCCTAAACCAGCAGTTTTTGCCCAGGCATCTGCGTAATCTGTTATCCATTTCTGGCGTAGCTTGCCTGTTTGATCAGTCTTGGGGGGTGTGAAGAGTGGATGTTCATCTTCTACTAATTTAGTTAAAGCCGTGACTATAGGAGTTTATACTAAAGGATTTAGAAATTTCATTTGGTAGCCTTCAGGGTTAAAAGTTATTAAGGCCAAGAGCTTGGTGAGCAGATCTCTGCCCATCAATGGGTCCAGGCATTCCTGGATTACTAGGAAGGAGTGATGGATTTTTCCTTTACCTAGGTCCATGGTCCTCTTAGTAGTCTAAGCCCGATATTTACTGCCATTAGCCCTTTGAACTACAGACCTTTTATTTGATAGAGGGCCCAATGGGGCCTTAAGGGCTTCGTATACTGCTCCTGTATTCATTTCAAAGTTTACTGGGGTCCGCTACACTTCAAAAGTTACCCTGAGCTAGGGGAAGTGATCTGAGCCCCAACTTTCTTAGTCATGCACCAGAGTCACAATGGCTGGCTGGCGTGGCTGTCTCTTTATAGGGCACTTTTTGCCCCAGTGTCCTTTTTTTTTTTACAGTAGGCACATTGATCTGAGGCCAGGGGTGGCCTCTTGCATGGCCCCAGGTAACCCTTACTGTCACCTTATGTCTTAATTTCTGCCCTCTTTCTTGTTGTGACAAGGATCTTGGTCAATCCCTTAGTCTGTCTTTTGCTTCTCTCATCCTTCCTTTGCTCCCTTTCTTTCTCCCTGTTTCTCTCTTATAGTATACTTTCTCAGCTTCTCTGACTAAATCTCTCTTTTAAATTTTTTTAATATCCATGGCAGCTTGCCCAATTAAGGCCATTGTTACAGATGAATTTTGATCCGCTGCCTGAGGATCGAAAGGAGTATATCTTTTATATGCCTCCATAATTCTTTCTAGAAACAAAGAGTGAGATTCATCAGGCCTTTGAATAATTTCTCTTACCATGGCCAAATTAGTTGGTCACCTAGCAGCCCCTTGGAGACCTGCTATTAGAGCCAGGCAATAATTGGACAGATGCTCTTTATCTTCAAAGGTGTTGGGGTTCCAGTTGGGTTGGTTTAAGGGTAAGCTCGCTTTGATTATGTTGGGAAGTTGTGTTGGTCGCCAATCAGGTCCGAGGATATTTTTTTTTTTTTAGCTTCTTGGAGGTTTTTCTCTTATTCCTCTGTCATAAAGAAAGTCCCTAGGAGTTGTTGGCAGTTATCCCAAGTAGGCAGGTGTAAAAACGTTGGCGAGTTCTCTGAGTTCTTGTAGCCGGGCCAGCTTCCTCCAGGGAAGGAGGGGCTCTGTGTGCCACGGGACTGTCATCTGGATTGCGCTGGGCCATCCTAGCTTCTTTGAATGGTGGAGAGGCTGAGTCAGCAGCAGGGGAATCACTTAGAGGGTGTTGGCAGTTGGGGGATGAAGGCAGAGGATAAGGAGGGGGAGGAGAGTCCAGTAGAGTCTTGAGACTCAGGGAGAACAGAGGGTGCAGGAGGAGGAGCAGAGAGTTAAAGAGATAGAATCATGGGGGAAGGAGTAGGAGTCCGTGCAGGGACAAGGAAAGGCTTCACCCTTGGAGGAGGAGATTTGCAGAGGTCCTGACAAGTTAAGATATATGGCTGTTGATCTGGACGTCTACGTGGCCCCGGGTAAAAGACAATATCTCGAACTTTTCAAATTAGTGCGAAGTAGAAAGATCCTTCTAGGGGACATCTGACTACAAAGTTGGGTCATTCTGAGACACAGAATCTGCAAGATCCGGCGTTTTACTGAAAAAGAAAGATTCTGAGCCCTTAAGCAGACTTTGGTCTAGTGATCAAGGGTCATGAACAGAGGCATTGAAGTGCTCTGTCCCATAATGAAATATACACAGACAATAAAAGCAATGACACAAGACACAGACAAGACAAGACAATAAAGACAGGCAATGGACGTCCAATACTGAGACCATGACTGAGTAGCTGGCAAAACATGATGGGCTGGCAATACCGAATCTGAAACAAAATATCACTGAATAAAGGAGACTATTGTTCCTCGATTTCATGAGTTCATCCACCAGGGACATGGCCTGTGGCTCTGTTACATGTGTGTCAGCCACCATGGGAGAGAGCTCACGCTCTTTACCAATAGCCATTTTGTGAAACCCTAACCTGAATCCTGTAACCAGAAAGAGGGGCCTTATTTATCCCCAGAGGAGCCCGTTGGGGGTCTTTCATCTGCGGCTGCCGGATCTCACTGGGGCCACCAGATGTAAAGATCGGGCGAGGGTGGGTGGAAGAGACCACCAAGAGACTGTCTCATGCAACAGCAAAGGCTTTATTGGGAGTCCGGCATGCAAGGGCTCAGAGCTCACTTGAATAGAGCAGAGAGCCCTGAGAACAGCTTAAGAAGTGCTTATATATTTTCCTTGGAGAGGGCAGGAAGGAAAGTTTATTGATGGGTAAGTGCGAGTGGGCGGTTTGCGTCCAACTGGTTGACCGAGTACATTCTGCAGTTTGGCAGTTGGGGACAGCACATTCTGGGAACAAGAATAGCAAACAGTTCTCAAGATTTCAACAGTGTTTTGTTAAGCATACAGAAAATCAAGAAGTGACAAGTACCTATTTTATTAAGCTTTCAATATAAGTATGAAAACAGAAATCTAGGTAAGATTTGAAGCCCAGAAGTTCATTGGGCCCTTGATTGGTATACTTAGCGTTGAATTACATTCTGTAGTGATGTCCCAGAAATATGGATATACAATGGCATAGGACCTTATACCTTCTCGGAGGTCAATTCCAAAACACAGACTCTAAGGGGAATCACACCGAAGTTCAAGCCAAGGTGGACCCAATTATCTCTTCCAACCGCCACACAAATGACCACAATTAAAACCAAAACACTCCCACATGGCACTCATCTTCTTCCATATAGACACTCACCATAACTTCTGGCAAGAGGATTCCATGAGAGGTGCAGCACAAGACAGTGTCCCAAATAAGGTCCCTTTCTCCACATTTGCCAATAGTTAGGGTGGCCTGGACACCCTCCCTGTGAACCAGGAGTTATCAAATATGTCTGCCATTAATACAGCTCTGTTCTCCAATTTGAGGCCTACTGACTGTGGGGTTTAGATTCTTTATTTGAATTGGATTCATAAGAAAACCCAAGAACCTATGGGCTAGCATCTGCAGGGCTTTGAAGAACTCATTTGACTCAAAGGATCCCTATTCTCACTTGATGTAGGTAAGGAACCTTACAGAAGAATGTGAGGCACTTCATCCACAGTGACTGATTTTTGGCCATTTTGATTTTGGATTCACACATGGGATCGTTCTTTAGATCCATCAGGTGCTGAGAATCTAAGCCACAGGCTCACACAGGACCAAGAGGCTGATTCAGACACATCCCTTTACAAAGCAATTAAGCAAAGAGCCACAGGTGGTGCCCATTCATTTCCGTTTGAAAACTGTTTTCTTCAGGATTCACAAAGGCGTGGCCTCAGGCAAAGAACTTACTGACATTCAGGGCAACAGAAAAATAGGCAATCAAAAGGCCCATTGCAGGGGTTCTCCACTGAGACTTTCCTGGTCACATCGATATCTGAGTTTTCTGAGATGCTTGCCAATCCCTTCAGCTATCCAGTACATGTCCATGTCACAGTGCTTGGAGGTGGTACATATCGTGGACTCAAAAGCATGAGCCTATTTTGGAGAGTGGCTAGATTTCAGGAAGAAAACAGGAACTTAGGAAGATAGCAGGTGTTGCCCATCGATATGGCAAGCCCTAGTGCATTCATAAATTGGGCAGGATGAATGCTGGGAAACTTTCTACTAGACAGGAAACATCCATTGATGCATTCTCTTTTTCTAATGTCTACAACCACGGACACAGTGGGATACACAGACATAGAAACACTCGCCTTGTCAAACAACTTACTAGAAACAGTTCACTCCGAACCAAACAAACCGACTTTCCTACCTCTTCTCAGAACATGGGGCAAAACCACAAACACACATCCACACATAAAAAAGGCACCTCCTTCCCCCAAATAGGTCTCTCACTATCCGGAGTGTCCTCTGACTCCTGGGCCATACTATGTTCCCCAGATATGGCCTATCCTGTCTCATATCTGTTCTCCATATCCAACTCTGTGAAGTGGTCAGGAGCCAGCTGTGAGCCACTACCTGCTTTTTTAGGAAAGGCCCCTCTTCAGAGTACTCCTGGCATTTGGCCATCCTCACATCAGTAGGTACCAAGAAAGACTGACACTGTCCTTGTTAAATTGAAGCAAGTGAGACCACTAGGACTGGGACTGGGACTGACTCTGTGTGCCTGGCTTCCTGCATCCCAAGTTCAGAGAGTTCCATTACCAAGGAAGTGAGGTGAGGTTGCATCCTTCAGGAACTGAATGAGGTCACTGCCTTGGCAACCACTTTTTCCAAACAGTTGCTTTCAAGCGTACCATGAGAAGGAGGCTTACCCTACTTTCTGTGGCACTTTCACAAATTAGAATGGTATATCAACCATAGGCACCAAGAAACAGCTCTCCACACAGGCCTGATTTGGTCCATCTTCTCTATATTAGGAAAAGAGCCTTTAGTCCGGGGAGCACTGCAGTGAACCTCTGCACTAAAACTATTAGCAAGCACCTGGTGGAGGAGTCCTCCATAGGTAAGTGGGGCTTTTATAACATCTGATATCCGGTTAAGGGAGATCTCTTCTGATGACAGAGATGTGGCCTGGGGAGGCTCACATATACTCCTTTCCAGGAGAGTAACCAGAATCGTTCTGTCCTCTGTTCTGTTCTGTAGGGAATTCCTCTGGAACTGTAGAGAGGGGCCGACGGGCACGCATGCACTCCTACCCTGGAGCTATAGCAAGATGTTGCACTGTTCCACTGTTTTTCTTTTTAGGCGCATGGTTTCTGTTTTTTGTGTTTTGTTTTGTGTTCTATTTTTTTGATTGTTTGTTTGTTTTTGTTCATTTTGTTGTGTGATTTCAGTGGTAAAAACTTAAGGATTTTGGACGTAAAAATAGGTAATAAAGAGAGTAAGCCTGACACCCCTTTGGACTGTGTTTTAGGGAACTGCGATGAACTTTACTCGCCTTTGTTAAGCAGGATGATAGAAGCTCCTAGCTGGCTGCCTGGAGCACACCCATTGCAGAGGGCAATGCTTGGTGGGGACCTAAGAACTGAGCATCTCCGAGGTTAACAAGTGAAACTCCTTTAAAACCCCTTGTCACTCCAGATCAAGAGAGTCACAACCTTTGGCAGAGTCCCCTGTGTTTCTCCTTTGTTCGCAAAGCAATAAACCTCCCTTTTTCTTTTTCTCAAAACTCAGTCCTCATTATTAAATTGGTATTAATTGGCGTCAAGTTGAGGAATCGAACTTTAATTTACAAATTTGGTACCCGCCCTCCACCCCGGAACTTTGTGAGAGCTGTCTACTGAAATATTAGGAGATGAAGCATGCTTGGTGTGGAACTGAACAAGAGGAGCTAATCCTGTAAGTAAAAGGAGGGACTGAGGGACTCCCAGCAGCTGCCAAAGCCCTGTTGTTTCAGGGAATTACCTCCTTCCTCCCCGCACTGTAAGAATTATGCCACCTCTGTCTTGTTAAAAAAGAGAAAAAGAAAAAGGGGACACTAAATGCAGTGAAGTCACCATGGAGACACTTTATTTTACATTTCAGGTTTCCCCTCTGTTAATACATGTGGTCCCCCCCCTGTGGATATCTATGGTGCACACTGGTGTAGGAGATTTTTCTCTTTTCTGCTCTGGTTTAAACGGTTCTCTCTGACAGCCATAGTCTGAACCTCCTTTCTGTCTGTCTTGTGTCTTTGTATCTGGCCCTTTAAGACATGTGCAATAATGTGTTGATATTATAAATTGTTTCTTGGGAATGATCTTAGCTGAATGTGTGTCTAAATGATGATGTTTTATTTTAACAATCTGGTATCTGAATGGGTTTTTGAAGCATTGCAGAATCTTGCAGTTAAAAGTCGGGTTTAGGTAATTATTTAGTTTATGATTCCAGATAATTCATGCCAGAGAACTTAAATACTTAGTATGGAAAACTGAAGAACTCTACTTCCAAGTTGGCAAGTAAATTCCCAATCATACAGTCTTTTTTTCACCAATTTTGAATTGGATAGCCTCGGGAAATGTCACTGTGTGTACCACTGCATTAATTTGGACAAGGATAGTAAATCATAGAATGGTATCTGTTGACAAAACAAGATGTAAAAATATAAAATTTTGTGAATTGTATCTTAAATTTGTATCATAATTTTCAACATCCAAACCTCAAAATTATGGTTAAAATGCCTTAGGCCTGAGGTGTCTGCTCAGAATAGCAGTTTTTCCTGCTCCCTCCAGACCTCAGCCATGATTTATATTGAAATGTAAATGAAAGAAGCCTGAAAGCTTAGTAGGAGACTGATTTGAGGCCTAAGGGAAAAAAAGGGTAAATTGTATGGTATTTACTAATTACTAGCCAGTCACTTTTTCTAGGACTCTTTTTTTTTCCTTAGATACTTTTTTTTTTGAGCTCATGATTTTGAGCATACAGACCTAGGTTAATGTTTTTCAGATCAGTTCTATCTTTGACCAACTGTAGACTTTTTGAAACATTGCAATGGAGATTTCACCTGAGAAAAGCTACAAGGCCTTTACTATTATTATGTGTGCACACTTTTGTTATGTGTTGTATGTCCACATATACATATGTCCGTATATCATATATATGATACACAAATTAACATATACAAGGAGCGCTCATAAAAAAGCGCTCATTAAAACAAATTTAAATAGGAGATCCAAAGATCTTTAATTCACGTGATTTAAATGTTTCAATTTAAATTGGATAAACAGATAAAAATCAATGTCTTTAAATTTAAGCTTACAATTTTTTTAGGTGTTCAAAAATCTAATAAAATATTAATATCTACAAAATGTCTAATATGCCTTGGTTCTAGGACCTTTCCTTCAACATAAAAATGGTTTACACTGTCAACACATTTCTCTAATATTTTGATAAATAAGTAAAGTAAATTTGATATGGGATTGCTCATTCATGAGTACTTTTCTTAGATATCTGATTGATTTACTAAGGTCTGAATAAGTTCTTATTAAAGTCTGTATAAGAATATAAAAATAAGTCATGTGTTAATGAGACAAAAATTTCTTAAAACATAAGTTTACCCATAACGTTGTGTTTATTAAGTTTTATTTTCTCCAGAGCAAGCAACCATAAAAATTAAACAACTGATTAAATAAGAACTGTTATTTTAGAGCACTGTACTGCCATTGCTTTAAAAGCTAAACTTGGTTAATGTAGAAACATCAATGTAATTGTGATGCTATCAATGTTTTCATATCTTATAGGTATGCAAGTCTGTAAGGTAGAAACTTTAAAAGAGCGTTATATCAAGCTGGTGCTCTGAAGTTGTATGGTAAAAAATATATTGGGGATTTATTTACCTGTTATCAATAAGATATGTAAACTTTTATGTTACTTTTTACATTGGGGAACAATTTAAATGTATTTTTTAGTTAATGAGAGCCTAATCGATGTAAAGGTTAAAAACTTTCAGCCTTTCTTTAATTCATGTTTTAAATGTGATATCATATGGTGTTAGCTAATGTTCATGTGACCTCAAATGATATTTAAAAATAAGAATTAGCTTTAGAACTAAAATACTTAAGATTTATAAAGAGCCCTGCCTTAGCTGAGATAAGGCTCTGTGTCCCATCTTACTACATGTGAGAATGACTACGAAACCAGTAGGTTAGATAATATTTCTTTAAAGTTATGTTAAAAAGTTGGTTTTTCTTAAGGTCAATATTCCTAGGATCTCAAACAGGGGATATAATGTATAACTCAGCCAAAAAATTCAGGGTAGCTGTTACACAAGCTAAGTATTTTTACTTTTGTTAATTTTATTTTGAAATTTTCTTATAAGTGATCTAAAGATTCTCTTTTACTGTTTTACAAACGTGTTGCTTTAAGAACACAACATGGGTTTATTCAATATAATAAGTCATTACTTACAATACAGACAGAATAATACAGATCCCAATTAATAAAAAGATAATTATATAGTTATAGACATTAAAGCCCAGTACTCTTAATATAAGGCTGTTAAAATTTATTTGCTGGATGTTTAAGATTAGGATTTAAAATTAAAGTTAAATGAAAAGAGCCAAGAAAACCAATATTTGGCTTTTGCCCTATGAGTCAGTCTGAATCCAGGGAACAGGGGACTTCTCTAAAGAGCTTTGAAACTCTGAGCCACATAACCTCCTCCTGATCAGGGAGATTAATGAGACCACTGGAGAACAGAAAGCCAATCAGTGTATTTGTAACGAAGAGGAGAGTCATCAAAGAAAGGAGACATCCCTGATGCTTCCGAGGGAAGCCAAATGGTCAAGCAAGATCTGGACCCACCTAGCGCAAATGGCACTAGCAGAACTGAGAATCTGCTCTCAAGTTTCCCCAGAATTGACTCCCATAAAAGGTCAGCTGACTGTTAACAATAGATGGAAACAAAAGTCAGTTTGACTGCTTCATCTTAAACACTTAGCAAAGACAGTTAAGAACAAAATACATCCATTCCTGGGCATTTTAAATTATAATAATAATAATAATAATAATAATAATAATAATAATAATAATAATAATATAATGTTAAGGTATGCACTTTATGTTTGCCTCCCAAAATAAGTAAGACTGGTGGCTACAAAGAAGAATTCTCAGACAGGAATGCCTGATACTTATAAAAAGAGACTATCAAGAAGACCTGCCACAGGGAGAAGTTTTCAGTTTAAGGCCTACAGATATTCCTAACCTACACAGGTTGGCTTGGTGTTTGCTAGTACAATTATCCAGCCCTGAGTAACAGAATTAAAGGTTTCTCAAAGAGACACAGAGGTCATAATAGTAAAAGGATTTTACAAGATCAGATGACATTAAATAATTAAACTGTATCTTATGGGGAGGGACAAGTGTAACAGTAAAAGTTAAATATTAAATTGACAGTCCTGATAACTGGGGATATTAAAGACTGGTGAGGGAACTTCTATACAGTGACATGTTCCAGGTGCTGCAACATTTATTCAGTACTCATGGTTTTTGTTTCTCTCATAGAAGAACCCATCCCCAGATGACTTTACAACCTGTTCTTCCCCAATCAGACTTCAAACCGAACTGACTTCTAAAAGGCAACTCATGTCCCTCAACTGACTTCTAAAAGGCAACTCATGTCCCTCATCCCATGCCCACTCACGTCACCCTGTCTCAGGTCAGAAGAAGAAAAAATGAGTGACACCACTCTTCTTATAACAATGGAGAGAAAGATAAATAGACTATCAATATAAGTAATTAATTAAGTCAGGTAAAATCAGGGAGATCGGTTTTGGGTGAGTTCTAAAAATTTGGAGACTCTTACCTGAGGGATTAAAATTTCCTCAGTGCTCTTCCCGTAATCTATCAAAGATTTGAAGGGGACACAAAGAAAAGGCGGGAATGATAGACCCAACCTGATCTTTAATTTAAATTGGGAGCCATCTTGCCAAAAAGCCATGAAAAGATAATTTTGGCTTTACCATAAATTACTTCAAATTCTAAACCTGCTTGGAATGCCTGCCCATGCCTTGAACTCACCCATGCCCGGCTCTCTGACCAGATAGCAGCCCTAACTGAAACTTTAGTGACACATCATAAATATTTGCCTTCTCTGGCCAGACAACAACCCTCTCTGAGGCTCTAATGGTCTTCATGAACTCTGATGTAGGGACAGCAAAAAAAATGTAGACTGCCATTGGTGTGATGTTTGTCAGAGTTCTGTTATCTGTAAACCCCCTTTTGTGTAATTTTCTGGGCTATTAAGCTGCCTGTAGGAAAGCTGGGGTTGCTCTCTTTTTCCCGCCGTTTTGTGAGGGAGAGGTAGCACAGCCAGTGGAAATAATAAGCTTAATTTAATTTGATTTTAATTAGAGTCAGTGGTCTTTTCTTGTGTCCTGGTCTAACAGGTAAACACTCCAAAAACATGGAGCTCTGCCAGCCTAAACACTTCTTGAGAAACTTCCTCTGAGTTTGGGCACTTGAAATATATGTTGTTGTAAGGAGCTTTAGCTTCCTTTCTAGTGATACCATCAAAGCTGAGTCTGCATCTATGTGACCTGGAGGACATGGTTTCTTGTATTCTAATGAACATGAGGCAGCAGTGCTGAATTTTCTCTTTGTAGGTAAACTGTGGCCACTGGATACTAAGTGTCTCCCCGTTTGGACTGTGAAGCCATTTGGTCATCCTCCACTTTGTGGTGTTTCTTGCTGCTGTACTGGGAGTTTGGTATATGCTTTATGAAATACAACGAGTTCAACTGAAACCCAGTGTTGAAGAAAGTTCTGTCACTTGTGGTGGGTCAGGGTCTGAAGGAGAATGCACCAACCAGGCTTTTATCTCACAGAGCTTGCCCCCTTGTCCATAGAAATCTGACTCTGAACTTAGCCCAGAAACCTCTCCATATAAAATGATGCCTTTACATAGAAGGGTCTGCTGGCTGCACCATGTCAGTCACAAACCATTTGGAAGGCAATGGCAAATCCTCATTGCCACACCACAGATGTATTATCACACACCCACCCACCACTGCAATAGGCCCACTTCTCAGCAGGCTCCAACTTACTGGCATCTTTGTTCTACACCATTTTCATGAAACCCGGTCAATCATGGCATTCTCTGGTACACTCAAGATCAGCAACAAGACATCTAAATGTTCTCCAGTGCCACCTGGTTAAGGGAATTTCAAAGATTTCATTGTATTTATCTAGCCATTTTTCATGGATGAAGTTGGAGGCACTGTGGGTTTCAGTTCATTCAGGAAATATTAAATGGTGAGGAAGCTGTTTTCAATGAATTCTCTGGAGAAATCTCACAGGCAAGTCTTCCCATAGAGTGGTCAAAAGGTCACATGAAGCCAGGCCCATTGAGGTCTTTAATGTGACGTCCATGGGTGTTCTGACTGTCAACTATGGCTGCCAAATCTTTCAGAATAAAATCATGTGATATTCTAGCTGATATTCCAAGGCTCTGTGGAAAGCCACCCTTGTATTTGATCTCAGTTTCCAAGGGAGAATCCCATGTGTGGCCTCCTAAAATCTGAACACAGTTTATGGCAATATTTCTCTGAGATCAGTTCGAGAACTCAGACTATAAGTGGAATCACACCAGAGTTCAAGCCCAGATAGACCCAGTCATCACTTCCAACCACCAAACAAATGACCACAATTAAAACCAAAGCACTCCCACAAGGCCCTCATCTTCTTCCATATAGACACTCATCATAACCTGTGGCTGGAGGTTTCCATGAGGGGCTCAGCCCAATACAGTGTACAAAATAACCTCCCTTGCCCGTCATTTGCCTAAAGTCAGGGTTGCCTGGACACCCTTTCTGAGAACCAGGAGTTATCAAATGAGCCTGCCGTAAATACTGCTCTGATTCTCCAATTTGAGGCCTACTGACTCTCGGGTATAGATTCTTTATGTGAATTGGAATCATGAGAAAACCCAAGCACCTATGGGCTATCCTCTGCAGGGTTTGAAGAACTCATTTGACAAAAAGGATCCCTATTTTCACTTGATGGAGATCAGTAATCTTACAGAGGAAGGCGAGAGACTTCGTCCACAATGACTGCTTTTTTGGCCATTTTGGTTTTGGAAGCACACATGTAATTGTTCGTTAGATCCATCAGGTGCTGAAAATCTATTCAACAACCTCAAACATGGCCAAGAGTCTGATGCAGACACATCCCTTTCCAAAGCAATTAAGCAAAGATCTACAGGTGATGCCCATTAATTTCCATTGAAAACCGTTTTCTTCAGGCTTCAAAAAGGGGTGGCCTGAGGCAAAGACCTTTCTGACATTCAGGGCAACAGAACAATAGGTAAGCAAATGGCCCAAGGCTGGGTTTCTAAAATGATATCTGAGTTTTCTGAGATGATCCCATTCCCTTCAGCTATCCAGTACATAGCCATGTCACAGAGCTTGGAGGTGGTTCATGTCTTGGAAACAAAACCATGAGCCTATTCTGGAGAGTGGCCAGAATTCAAGAAGAAAACAGGAATTTAGGAAGACAGTGGTTGTTGCCCATCCATTAGGCAAGACAAAATCCATTTATAAATTGGGCAGGATGAATGTTGTGAAGCTTTCTTCTATTCAGGACACATCCATTGATGCATTCTCTTTTCTAATGTCTACAACCACGGACACAGTGGGATAAACAGACATAAAAACACTCGCATTGTCAAAAGACTTACTAGAAACAGTCCACTCCAATCCTAACAAACCGACTTTCCTACCTATTCTCAGATCATGAGACAAAACCACAAACTCACACCCACACCCAAAAAGTCACCTCCTTCCCCCAAGTAGGTCTATGACTATCCGGAGTGTCCTCTGACTGATGGGCCATAGTATGTTACTCCAAAATGGACTGTCCTATGTCAGATGTGGACTCCTTGGCCAACACTGTGAAGTTGTAAGGTGCCAGTGGTGAGACACTACCTGCTTACTCAGGAAAGTCCCCTCTTCAGACCTTCCTGGCATTTGGCCATCCTCACATCAGTAGTTACCAAGAAAGACTGATTCTGTCCTTGGTAAATCCAAATATGTGAGGCCACTGGGACTGGGACTGGGACTGCCTCTGGGTGCCTGTCTTCCTGGATCCCTAGTTCAGAGAGTTCCATCACCAAGAAAGTGATGTAGGTCACTTCCTTCAGGAACTGAATGAGGTCACTGCCTTGGCAACCACTTTGTCCTAATAGTTGCTTCCAAGTGTCCCAATTGATGGAGGCTGCCCCTACTTCCTGTGACACTTTCACAAGTTTGAATGGTATATCAAACATAGGCACCCGGGAACAGCTCTCCACACAGGCCTGGTATTGTCCATCTTCTCTACATTAAGAAAAGAGAGACTGCATCAGACACACCCCTTCATCCTGACCAGGTTGTTTGTCGTGGAAAATGACTTTTGCTCTCTCAGGTCCTTCATAGCTTCCTATAGCTTCCCCAGGGTTCATTTCTGCATGGACCTTTTCATTTCTCAGCAGATGGAAGATTTCTTACATTCCTGTATTGTAAGACCAACTCTGTCCCTGCTTTTCTGTAAAGTTAGATTGAGGGAACAGAGTATGGTTAGGGTTAATAACATGTTTGATTTGGCTTAGGAATCATTCTGCTGGATGAATAATGTTATTGGGAACCTGCAATATTTATTAGAATATATAGAGGGGAAATATATTTATGAAAACCGAAATCTAGGTAAGATTTGAAGCCCAGAAGGGCTTTGGATCCTTGATTGGGATACTTAGGTTTGAATTATGTTCTGCACATGTGTCTCAGATAAATCTATACACAATGGCATAGGACCTTGTACCTTGGATGATTGAATGTCAAAGAGAACATCCAGTCAAAAAAGGATAGTTGGTAGGATTAGGAAGATAGTTGGTAGGATTAGGAAAAAGAGTGAGTATATGATTTGGACAAAAAGTTCTTTAGCAATAGGGTTTTGGGTAGAGAGAAAATGTAAATGTCAGCACATGTGAAGAGTCAGTCACAATGATGAACTGGGGAAAATATGTAGGAAAGCAGATATCAATAGAGACATTAGAAAATCAGCAAATGATAAAGTGATTGATAGGATTAGACATTTTCGACAGGCTTGAGTTTGAATAAATAATCTTAGGAAGAAACAAATATGTAGTCACCAATAGGATTGACATTTGAGAGCATTAGGCAACCTGGACATGGGTGATTTTCATAATCCATACTCATATTCCATTTAGGCTTTGGTACAGTCGTAAGTGTGACTTTGCATTTTGTGGCCAGAATATTACTGTGATAAAATGTATATGTAGATCAGGTGACATGAGTATTTGTTGCACCATTTCTGAGAGCAATATTTTGAAGAGATATAAATTAGTATTGGGGGCACAAATAGGTGTACCATGTGTGTATGAATATAGAGAGAATTCATGAATAGACCATACTGTGAATAAATAATATAACTGTTTCCAAATTTAGAAATTGGAATAAATTGATATCCCAAAATACACAGGAAATCTTATATTGATATACATACATTCATTCCAACCAGTTATATATCTAATGGTAATATTAGGGTTGTAGTTTATCATAAAATGTGTGTGAGTTTTGCTTCAAAATTGATTATGGAAATCGAAAATAATGTGTTTGGAAAGAAGTCTCATGAAATAACCAGTCAAAAACAAGGAGGAATACATGTGTTCTGAAGCAGGAAGTGATTGAATGTGTTACAAATGTCTTTCAATTTGTGAACTTGTGGATGAAATGTATATTCTACGATGTATAAAAACTGATGAAATAGTAATGTACCAGTGTTGAATTAAAATGAACATCAAAATACACATCATGTCCCATAGAAATCTACTTTCATTGATGTTAAATTGGGTCAGTTACTGTAGAAATATAAGGCTTTGTTTGCACCATTCACTGAAGTGAGTTTTCAGTACTAGGAAATAAATATGTATTTCAGGTGGATGAATATTTCTAAAAACAATCTTATGAAAAGTTGATTATAAAAGCACATACATGAACATGAGTGAATTATTTAGGGAGTGTATAATAAGACACATATATTTCATATTTTGAAAATATATATATCACACAGATACATTAGAAAGTAGCAATATATATGCCAATCAAAATTCATCATGAAATATATATCATTCACAGATCCAAAAATATTAATTTTACTGAACATGGATTTATGTATAATGTTTTTCAACTAAGAAGCTCACTCATAGTTTGAATTTTCAGTTCCAAAAACATTTAGGAGGAGTCATCTCTTCTCATACTTTGTATCTCCCAAGTTAGCCACCTCACAAAAATGTACGTGTGATACCAGGTAGGATTTTATATGTGCATATAAAAATACATGTGCTGAATTGGCTACAGAAAAAGGGAGACAGAAATTCACATATGTGTTAACTTTAAAAACACATGGAGAACCATTTCAACAAAAAATTAACAAGATTTATAACTCTTACCCTATATCATGCAAAAGGCAAGACCAACTATACGCCATAACTCCTCTCAACCGCTTGTATTTCTATTCTGTTTGGGTTATTTTTCTCCATCATATTAGGATTAGTAGTCAGAGTCTAGTAGGGTATGTGTTAGTGTCAGGGATTCAGTATTTTGAATGGAAAATTGAAAAATGAATCCAATGTGTATGTAAATATGTGCTACACCAAAATCTTCCCACTCTCATCCAGAACAATGCCTTGACAACACCTACGGCCCAAGTATGACACAATCAGAGGAGAAAAGTTAGAAAATCCGTGAATACATATCTAGAATGGAATATGATCAGAAGTTCACAACCTTGGAAGTGGTAGAGGAGTTTCCAAAAGTAAGGGACAGGGTAAACCCTCCAAAAACTTGAAGGTCTGCTGGCCTAGAGACTTCTTGAGAAACTGCCTGTGAGGTTGGGCACTTGAAATATATGTTGTTGTCAGGAGCTTTAGCTTCCTTTCTAGTGAGACCATAAAAGCTGGGTCTGCATCAATGTGACCTGGAGGACATGGTTTCTTATTTTCCAATGAACATGAGATAGCAGTGCTGAATTTTCCATTGTAGGTAAACTGTGGCCCCTGGGGGCTGAATGTCTCCCTGTGTGGACGTTGAATCCATATAGTCATCCTCTATTTTCATGGTGTTTCTTGCTGCTGCACTGGGAGTTTGGTATTTGCTTCATGAAATACAAGGAGTTCAACGGGGACACAGTGCAGGAGGGATTTCTGTCACGTGTGGTGGGTCAGGGTCTGCAGGAGAATACAAGAACCAGGCCTCTATCCCACATAGCTTGCCCCCTTGACCATAGCAACCTGATTCTGAACAATGTCCTGAAACCTCTCTATGTAACAAGGTGCCTTTACATATAAGGGTCTGCTGGCTTCACCATGTCAGTCACAAGCCATTTGGAATCCAATGAAAGATCTACATGGCCCCACCACAGATGTTTTATCACACACCTGCCCACCATTGTTCTAGGCCCACTACTCAGCAGGATCCAACTTTCTGGCATCTCTGTTAAACACCATTTTCATGAAAACCAGTCAATCAAGGCACTGTCTGGTATACTCATTGTTGGGAAAAGTATAAACGGCAGCCATACCCCAGAGAAAAACCCCAACATGGTGCCTAAGGACTTCTTCTTCCTACCTTCATTTTTCTACAGTGGTGCCAAATGTTCCCACCCGTGTGAACTCTCCCGCTGGCGCCAATTTGAAATCTCGCTGGTGGGGAACCTTAGCCCCAATAAGAACTAATTCCTGGGCTCCAGAGCTGATATCTGAAAGAACTAACCAATAAACGGTTTGCCTGCCATTTATCTAAGCCCTTCCATCTTCCCCTTAGTTCTATATAAGCACACAGCTTTTTGCAATAACATTGGAATTCTCCCAGCAAAGTGCCTTTGCGTGGGAAGTTCTTTCATTCTGGTGCCCCATGTGAGGATACGGGTGAGCTCTTTCTAACAAGAGCCCCGTCCCCTGCTCCCCCGGAGACAGCCAGCTTCCTGCACCCACCACAGATCTGATATATGTAAGCCTCCCCTGACCCTGGCTCTGCAACTCCCTTCGGGCTACCACTGGTTTTGTGACCTTGATCTTCCGGCCCACTCTCAACGCCCTGTAGGGGGCAGGAAATTCCTGCCACTAAGACCTTTACTGGTCGCAGTGGACCCTCTGGTGATTCGTTTTCCTTTGGGGCATGAGGCTTCTGAGTTTACACAAGAGGCTCTGTGGTTTTTTCTCCTCTGCTGCCGCTGCTGCTGCTGGCTAGAGTTGCTGTTTGCTGCAGGGCTGCTGTGTCTGGCTGAAGCTGCCTCTCTGCTCGGGGAAAACTGAACTCCCGTCCTGGAACTACATTCTGCCGGAACCGGAGTTCTGTTTTCATTACTGACTTTTTCCGCTGCGTTCAAAAACTTTCCTGACGTCAGGTTGCCCGTGGCTCCGAACCCATTTGGTCTCACAGATCGCACTTCACTGGTGACGCCCAGGTAGTGCCCTCTGTATTTCCTCATGACGGCTGGTCATTTTGGGGACGCCCACCTGACCCCCATTCGCCCTGAGCTTCCTGAAAGCCGTTCCAGCCCGGGATTTCTCTTTGTCTCTCTCGCTTACTCTTATTCTCTCTCTCTCTCTCTCTCTCTCTCTCTCTCTCTCTCTCTCTCTCTGTCTGTCTTCCTTTTCTCCCTGTGACTATGGGCACCTCTTCATCTGTACCTGAAGCCTCACCTCTCAAATGTCTACTAAAAAATCTGGCCACACTCTCCCTCACACCAGACATCAAGCCCAAACTTCTAATCAAATTCTGTACCCAAGATTGGCCTACATATCCACTGGATAATGGCAATCATTGGCCTCCAGAAGGCTCCTTACATCCAAACTTCATCTGCGACCTTTTTAACTACTGCCAGCATCTGAAAAAGTGGAGTGAGATTCCCTGCATTTAAGGTTTTAGCCTTCTCACACAGCACCCTGTCGCTGCTCCTCCTGCCCTCCCTCTCAGGTCCTCCTTGTTTGCAAACCCTTCTCTTCCCCTACGTCTACTCCTGACTTCACAGATTCTTCCTCATTCAACCCAGCAGATGAACCCCCACCTTATCCCCCAGTCCTATCTGCCCCTTCTCTCCCACTATACCCTCCTCTTCCTCTGCCTGATTCCAGGGATCCTCAGCCTTCCATTTCATCCTCCTCCCCTCCGCCCTCTTCTGCCTGCTCCACCTCCTCCTCTTCGAAAGAGACACTCCCTGCCCCTCCCTCTCCTTCCTTTCCGCCTCCTGCCTCTTTCAGTCCTCCTGTTACCAGGTCTAAGGGACTCCTTCCCACCCCCAAGACAATCGCACCCCTTTGTGAGGTAGCTGGTCCCGAGGGTGTCATCAGAGTCCAAGTGCCCTTCTCCATGTCGGACATTACTCAGCTAGAGAGGAAGTTAGGCTCATTCACCACTGACCCCACCACTTACATTCGGGAGTTTCAATGGGTCCTGCAAGCATATAGTCTCACTCATCATGACATCTACATGCTCTTGGCCAATACACTTCTCCCTGAGGAAAGTCAATGGGTCTGGGAGCTAGCCCAAGCCCATGCTGATGAAAATCATAGGACCAATCCTAACCACCCCACAGGCCCTCATGCTGTCCCAGAGCAGGATCCCCTATGGGATTACAACACCCCTGAAGGCTTACAGTCTAGTGACCTTTTTACATCCTGCCTCTTGGTGGGCCTGAAAAAGGCCATCCGCAAGGCTGTTAACTTTAAAAAGGTGCAGGAGGTCATTCAAAGGAAGGAGGAAACACCTTCAGAATTCCTGGATAGACTAACCAAGGCCCTTTAACAGTACACAAACCTCAACCCAGAAACCCCTGATGGCCGTCATGTCTTAATGAAATATGTTCTGGCCCAAAGCTACCCTGACATTAAAGCCAAGCTTAAAAAGCTTGAACAGGGCCCTGCTACTCCTTAGACTAAAATCCTCGCTGTCGCTTTCAAGGTTTTTTATGATAGAGAGGATGAAAGTGAATGCCGTAGGCAGAGGGCTGAAAATGCCAAGTTCCAAATGTTGGCCCAGGTCATTCAGAGAAGGCCATCACCACGCCATCCCAATATGACACCCCCGGGAGCTTGCTTCAAATGTGGTAAGGAGGGACATTGGGCCAGGGATTGTCCTTCACTGAGGACACCCTACAACCCCTGCCCAAAATGCCATCAAAGGGGACACTGGGGGGCAGACTGCCCAACAACCCGAAAGGGAGGTTGGTCAGCCGCCAGGCAACCACAGCCTTTCTTGGGCTTAGCAGCGGAGGATTGACGGATCCCTGGGCTTTCCCTCCAGACTATTACCATCAAGAATCAAGAGCCTAGGTTTACCTTCCTGGTGGATGGATGCTTCATTACCTTCCTCTTGGATACTGGTGCCACTTTTTCGGTCTTAAGGGAGTATGGGGTTCTACCACACCCTCAAAAACTCCTATTGTCAGGGTAGGAGGTAAACAGATTTTCCCTCAAACCCCCCCCATCATGTTATATGCAGGGATCCCTTTTGTCCTTCACTCACTTCTTTCTCGTTATGAGCCATTGCCCCATTCCCCTTCTGGGAAGGGACATACTCTCACTATTAAAAGTCAGCATTCACATATCACCCCACACCTCTCCTACCTCTCATTTCCTCATGATGTTCCTAGGGGCAGATACACCTCCTTAATGCACTCTCCCATGACTCTCTAAACCAGTTAAGCCTGAGGTTTGGGACACAACTACACCCCTTATGGCTAAATGCAGTCCTATTCATATTGTCTTACGGGACCCTTCAAGATATATTAGTCAATCACAATATCCACTCAAAACCACAGCCCTCCTCGAATTAGAACCCATCATCCAGGATTTATTACGAAAGGGGTATCTTAGGCCTACACACTCTCCTTTCAACACCCCCATTCTGGCACTTAAGAAACCTAAAGTGTCCTACAGGCTGGTTCAAGACCTTCTCCTTGTCAACTCCTCTGTGGTCCCCATCCACCCACTAGTGCGCAACCCTTACACCCTCCTCTCTCAGATCCCTGCCACTACTACCCACTTCTCGGTCCTAGGTTTAAAAGATGCATTCTTTTCTATTCCCTTGTTCTCAGAATCTCAGAATATCTTTGCTTTTACATGGACTGACTCTCACATCCACCATTCTCATCAGCTTTCCTGGACTGTCCTCCCACAGGGATTCAGGGATAGCCCCCATCTCTTTGGCCAAGTTCTTGCCCAGGACCTCACATCCTTTCACCCGACCTGTCCTGACACTATTCTCCTTCCATATGTCAATGACCTTCTTCTATGTAGTCCCTCTGGGAACACTCTCAATCCCACACCGCTCAGCTTCTTAATTTCCTAGCAGACAAGGGATATAGGGAGTCTCCCCACAAGGCCCAGGTTTCCCATTCTTCTGTCACCTCTCTTGGTTTTTGCCTTAGACCCGGGAAAAAGGAAATAACACTGGATAGGAGGCAACTCCTCTCTGATCTTCCAGTGCCCCATATGAAAGCCAAAATACTATCATTCCTAGGATTAGCAGGTTATTTTAGGGCCTGGATCCCAAATTATTCTCTTCTATCCAAACCCCTGTATGACCAAGCAAATGGACCCCCTAGTGAATCTCTTGTCTCCTCCCCCATCTACCACTTCCGCAGGTTTCAGCAACTCCTCTTAAAGGCACCTGCCCTTCACCTTCCTGATCTTTCAAGACCATTTCATCTATATGTCCATGAAAAAGGGGGGCAAGCACTTAGGGTCTTAGGTCGAAACTATGGGCCTACATTTGCACCTGTGGCATATTTTCCAAGAAACTAGACTCTACCATCCGTGGGTGAGCCCCTTGCTTAAGAGCTCTGGTTGCTGGACAAATTTTACACAAAGAAGCCTCTAAGCTGAGTTTTGGGGCACCTTGAACTATCCACTCCCCACATCACTTGAAAGATCTTTCAGCTTATAAGGGCCTTCAAACCCTTCCTCCATCCAGGGTTCTGTCGCTCCTCACTTCCTTTCTGGAAAACCCTAATATTACTTTCCTCTCCTGCTCTGCACTGATCCTTCCCTCACTGCTCCCAATGACTCCCACGTCTAAAACACCAACTCATAATTGGTTGGAAACCTTAGAAGATTTCCTCCCCTGTCATTCTTCCATTTCTGAGGAACCACTCACCAAGCCTGACCTTATCTGGTTTACTGACAGCAGTTCCTTTAGGCAGAACGGCACTCATTACTCTGGATATGCTGTAGTTTCAGCCACTGAGATTATAGACGCCAAAGCTTTGCCTTCAGGAATTACCAACCAGCAGATTGAACTTATAGCAGCCACTCGTGCCTGCCTTCTAGCACAAGGCAAATCCCTCACCCTCTATACTGATTCAAAATATGTCTTCCAGATCTTATTATCCCATGCTTCAATATGAAGGGAGCGACGCCTACTTACCACCAAAGGTAATGCGATCACTAATTCGGCTCTTATAACCAATCTGATGGAGGCCTCCCACTTACCCACCCAGTTGGGAGTTGTCCATTGTAGGTCCCATCAGAAGGATGGCTCTCTTATCACTGAGGGCAATGCCAAAGCTGACCAGGCTCCACGAATGCGTGCTACCACTTCCAATTATGGCCCCTATGGGGTACATATTATGGCCACTTTAGACAGCTCATCTGAAGCCCCTACTTCTTCCAGTAAGAACAAGGATCTTTTCAAGTTCCTTCATACTCTACACCATTCCAATTCTCAGTCTTTGACCCTTTTTTTACAGAGCTTCTTCTCCCTCAACCCTTCTGACATAGCCATGATAGAGAATATAGCCTCTAATTGTCAGATCTGTCAGCGGACCAAACCTCATATTCCTTTAAGGCCCAAACCTTTCCCTTTCCACCAAGCCCAGGGACACATTCCCATTGCTGACTGGCAAGTAGACTTCACCAACATGCCCACAGTATGGCACACTAAATACCTCCTTGTCTTTGTGGACACTTTCTCTGTTTGGGTTGAGGCATTTCCCACTTCCAATAAAAAGGCTTCCACTGTAGCTTCAATCTAACTGACAGACATCATCCCTAGGTTTTGTATGCCCACTTCCCTACAATATGACAATGGCCCTGAGATTATTTCTAGGATCACACAAAAGGTCTCTCAAGCCCTCTCCTTCAAGTGGCATTTCCACTGTCCATATTACCCCCAGGCTTCAGGGAAAGTGGAAAGGGTAAATCATACTCTGAAGGAAGTCCTTACCAAATTGACAATGGAATTAAACTTAGACTGGGTCAAAATCCTTCCCTTTGCTTTGCTTCGAATCAGAGCTCTCCCTAAGAAACCATCTTTACTGTCTCCCTTTGAGATAATGTATGGAAGACCTCTTATACCCTCTGGGTTGGTCACTTCACAAGGACCTCTCACCCGAGATTTGTCTTTGCCTCTCTTGTTTCATCTCCACTCTGAACACTGGAAATGTCAGAACTGGCTTCTTCCGGACCCAGTCTCCACTCCAAACACTCCTCCCTTAACACCTGGGAGTCTAGTCTATTATAATACCCCAGAGAAGAAAGGGACTCTTGCACCAAAATGGGAAAGCCCCTATCCTTTCATTCTCTGTACCCCCACCGCCGCCAAACTCTCCTTACCAGACAACTGTCTCACTCCCTGGATTCCCATTTCTAGGTTGAAACCATATCACCAGGAGGCCCCACCTGCTGACGACAGGACCATGCCAGAGGAACTCCAAGAATCACCTCCTGAAGCTCCCCTTTAATCCTGCTTTCCACACCCATCTCACCCATTTAAGTTGCGGCTCACACGGTGTTCCCTGCAGCCCAATTCCTCTTAAAGAAGGCACAATGAGCTCTCCCAACACCCTAGTCTTCTCTAACTGCTTGTTTTTTGTGCTCTGCTTTTTTTCTGTGCTCTGTTGGGACTTGTCTTTACCCTCCTAACCTACCATGTATTTATTCACTCTTCGGGAACGATACTCAGAACATGGCATGCAGAAGGTCCGCGCAGTGGATGCAACTACTTGCTTCATCCACAACTGCACCTCTATTTCCCTAAAATTGTCACCTTCAAGGACCTTCGTCCCTGGTAGCTGGAACTGGCCTTTCATTTGCTTCCTTTTTAATCAAACCAAAGACTATTGTCATTGGTGGCCTGAGATATATAATGGGTGTCCCTATTGGTCATGCAGGTTCCATGATGAACGTGGTAGCTGTTCTTACCACTCACTTGGCTACTCTGAAGGGTTGACTTCTAGTTACCTAAAGTGGCATAAAGGCTCTTCATCCGATAACAATGGATCGTATACTTCAGATATACCTGACCCCAAGGCCAAACGTTGGGGCTATGTTGAGTTTGCTCTCTATGCTCGGACAACCTCAGCAAGACCCACAGGGTGGATGACTGTTGGCCGCACCCTGATTACGCCACCTAAGGCAACCAATCATGTAGTCGAACACATTAAGGAGTCAGAATCAAAACTGGATAAAGGCCATTGCAACACATGTTTTTTCGTCCTCTGCCTGAGGATCAAAAGAAGTATATTTCCTATATCCTTCCATAATTCTCTCCAGAATCATAGAGGGAGACTCATTAGGACCTTGGATTATCTCTCTTACCATGGCCAAATTAGTCGGCCCTCTGGCGGCCACTCGGAGGCCCGCCATTAGAGCCCTGTGATAAGTGGAAAGATGCTACCAACCTTCAAAGGTGTTGGGATCCCAGTTTGGTCGGTTCATGGGCCCATAAGGATGAAGAGGGAGCATGACAGTGGCTTCTGAGTTTTCTATTTTCCGTAGCTGGCGGGTTTCTTTAGGTGGCCCAGCTTCCACCAGAAAAGGAGGGGCTGCTGCTGCTGCGGAGAAGTCCCTTGGAGGGCTTGGGTCTGGCCCAATTGCCTCTAGTGGCGGAGAGGCTGAGTCAGTGGCGGGAGAATCATCTGGAATGTGTTGGGGGTTGGGGAGCGAGGGCAGAGGATAAGGAGGGGGAGGATTGTCCAGTCTTGTGACTCAGGAAGAATGGGGGGAAGATGGGGAGGGAACGGAAGGTTTGAATGATAGGATCCTGGGGAAGGGGTATATGGCTGTTGATCTGGGTGGCCACGTGGTCCCGGCTGAAAGACAATATCTCTGACTTTTTGGATTAGATTGAAGTAGAAGGATCCTTCTGGGGGCCACCCGACTTTGAGGATGGGCAATTCTGAAGCACAGAGAGTCTGCCAGGTCTGACATTTAACTGAAAAATAATGATTCTTGGCCCTTGAGCGGACATCAGTCCAATGATCAAGGGTCAGGGACAGAAGCGTGAAAGTGCTTTGTCCCATAATGGGAGTTACTCAAAAAGAGACAGTGAAGACACAAACGCAACACAAACAAAGACAAACAGTAAACGTTTAACATGGGTCCAAGACAAATATTAGAACTCAGTAACTGGCAAAACCTGATGGGTTAGACAATAAAGACAGACAGTAAACTCAACATGAGTTCGGGACAATGAACAAAACTGTGTAGCCAGCAAAACCTGATGGGCTGGCAAACCGAATCCTGAAGCAAAATATAACCGAGTTGAGAAAACTAATATTCCTTGATTTCCCTCGTCCTCTGGAGTGTCCCCCAGGGACGTGGCCAGTAGCTCTGTGACACGTCTGCCACCCACTGTCAGAGAGAGCTAATGCTCTTCACCGACAGCCACTTTGCCAAGCCCTAACCTGAAACCCGAAACCAGAAAGAGGCGCCTTTCTTACCCCGAGAGGAGTCCCTTGGGGTCTTTCATCCGCTGCTCCGGATATCTCACCTGGGACCTCCAGATGAAAAGGTGGGGCGAACATCGGAGGAAAAGACCACCAACAGGCTTTCTCATGCAACACCAAAGGGTTTATTGGGGGTATAGCGTGCTGGAGCTCAGGGCTCACTTCAGAGGAACAAAGAACAAAGAGCCCCGAGAACCACTTGAGTGGAGTTTATATACATTCTTTAGAGAGGGCAGGGACTTTACATACATCATAGCCTCTTTAGCAAATCATCATATACCGCGGGAAAATCAAATAACAACTCTAAAACATGATTAGCACATTCATTGGCGGGAACAGGTTGGGCAGGGGGTGATTGGTCAGCCGTAAGAAGGGGTATACATTTAAATTGATTGGTGGATGCACTGTGATGTATACGTGGTGAGCTGCATGGTTTCTGGGAAGGGGCTGTTAAGTAACTAGGTCCTCAGGGAAGATTTCAACACACATCTAATGTGCAAATCCGGGAATTGTCTTAACTGCCACAGAAATTTCAGGTGCTGAGTGCAGCTTGGAAACTTTACAAAACCTGGTTCTTTACATTTCAATTTCAATTTCTTTTATTCTTTCAGAACCTTACAGAGGAAAGCGAGAGAGTTCATAGACAATTACTGCTCTTTTGGCCATTTTGGTTTTGGATGCACACAAGGGATCTTTCTTTAGATCCATCTGGTGCTGATAATCTAAGCCACAGCCTCAAACAGGGCCAAGAGGCTGATTAAAACATATCCATTTCCAAAGCAATTACTACTCTGAAGTCAGTTACAGAACTCAGTCTTCTAGGAGAATCACGCCAGTGTTAAAGCCCAGGTGAACACAGTCATCTCTTCCAAAAGCCACACAAGTTACCACAATTAAAATCAAAAAAATCCCACATGGCCCTCATCTACTTCCATATAGTCACTCATCATAATCTCTGGCTGGAGGTTTCCTTAAATGGCACAGCCCAATAGAGTGTCCATAATAAGCTCCCTTCTCCTCATTTACCTAAATTCAGGGTGGCCTGGACACCCTTCCTGTGAACCAGGATTGATCACATAGTTCTGCCATTAATACTGCTCTACTTCTCCAATTTGAGGCCTACTGACTATCAGGTATAGTATGTGATTTGGAGTCATTATTAAACCCAAGCACCTTTGCAGGGATTGGAAGAACTCATTTGACACAAAAAATCCCAATACTCCCTTGATGGAGGTCAAGAACCAAACACAGGAAGGCAAGAGACTTCACCCACAATGACTGATTTTTTGCCATTTTGGTTTTGGATGCACACATTGGTTCTTTCTTTAGATCCATCCGATGCTGATAATCTAAGCCACAGCCTCACACAGGGCCAAGAGGCTGATTCAGACACATCCCTTTCCAAAGTAATTAAGCAAAGAGCCACTGGTGATGCCCATTCCTTTCCATTTTAAAACTGTTTTCTTCAGGCTTCACAAAGGGTGGCCTGAGGCAAAGACCTTCCTGACATTCAGGGCAACAGAACAATAGGTAAGCAAAAGGCCCAAAGCAGGGTTTCTCTACTGAGACTTTCCTGGTCACACTGATATCTGAGTTTTCTGAGATGCTTGCCATTCCCTTCAGCTATGGATTACATGGCCACGTCACAGAGTTTGGAGGTGGTACATATTTTGGACACAAAACCATGAGCCTATTGTGGAGAGTGGCCAGAATTCAGGAAGAAAACAGGAACTTAGGAAGACAGTACATGTTGTCCATCAATAAGGCAACCTGCAGTCCATTCCTAAAATGGGTAGGATGAATGCTGGGAAGCTTTCTACTAGACAGGACACATCCATTGATGCATTCTCTTTTCTAATGTCTACAACCACGGACACAGTGGGATACACAGACATAGAAACACTCGCCTTGTCAAAAGACTTTCTAGAAACATTCCACTCCAAACCAAGCAAGCCGCCTTTCCTACCTATTCTCAGAACATAAGACAAAACCACAAACTCACACCCACACTGAAAAAGGCACCTCCTTCCCCAAAGTAAGTCTGTGACTATCCAGAGTGTCCTCTGACTGGTGGGCCATACTATGTTCCCCAGAAATGGCCTGTCCTGTCTCAGATCTGGTCTCCATGGCCAACTCTGTGAAATATCAGGGGCCCGCGGTGAGCCACTTCTTGCTTTCTCTGGAAAGGCCAGTCTTCAAAATTTCCTGGCATTTGGCCATCCTCATATCAGTAGGTACCAAAAAAGACTTACTCTGTCCTTGGTAAATCCAAACAAGTGATCCCACTGTACTGGGACTGGGACTGGTTCTGGATGCCTGGCTTCCTGGATCCCAAGTTCAGAGAGTTCCATCACCAAGGAAGTGAGGTGAGGTCACTTCCTTCAGAAACTGAATGAGGTCACTGCCTTAGCAACCACTTTTTCCGAACAGTTGCTTCCATACTTCCTCTGACACTTTCACAAGTTAGATTGGTATCTCAACCATAGGAACCCGGGAACAGCTCTCCACAAAGGCCTTTGTTGGTCCATCTTTTCTACATTAAGGAGAGAGGGTGAATGAGACACAACCCTTCATCCTTACCAGGTTGTTTTCCATGGAAGATGACTTTTGCTCTCTCACGTTCTTCATAGTTGCCTACATGTTCTCCAGGGATCATTTCTGCATGGACCTTTGAGGTTTTCAGCAGGTGGAAGATCCACTACATTCCTGTATTGTAAGACCAACTCTGTCCCTGCTGTTCTGTAATGTTAGATTGAGGGAACAGTGTATGGTTAGGGTTAATAACATGTGTGATTTGGGTTAGGAATAATTCTGCTGGATGAATAATGGTATTGGGAACCTGCGATATGTATGAGAATATATAGGTGAAATATATGTATGAAAACAGAAGTCTAGGTAAGATTTGAAGCCCAAAAGAGCATTTTGCACTTGATTGGAATACTTAGATTTGAATTAGGTTCTGCACAGATTTGTCAGATTAATCAATATACAATGGCATAGGACCTTGTACCTTGGATGATTGAATGTCGAAGAGAACATCCAGTCAAAAAGGGATAGTCGGAAGTGAAAGGTTAATAAAATAGGTATTTGTCACTTCCTGGGAAGAATGTTGTGTTTATTCCGAGCATAATGGAGTTGTAAAAAAAAATATGATTAAATTAAAAAGACACCATGAAGAGTGTCAATGAGAGAGTGAGAGGACCAAAAAAAGTGGTTTGAGTCTTGGTTCACATAGTCCCCCTGTTTGACTACTTTTTTATCAACCCTGCCCTGTCCGATAATAATCTCCATATTATTGCTAACTATAAAACCCTGTTTGCTCAACCGTGTAATTTCTTTTCTCTAAGCTCAAATTGGACAAGTTAAACTCATGGTAATACCCCACTAGCAGACATAGAATGTGACACCCCACAATGATCACTTTTATGATTAAAAGTAGCTAGAAGAAGAAGTGGGGAATGAAAGATTAATAAAATAGGTACTTGTCACTTTTTTTTCTGTATGCTTAACAAAACACTGTTGAAATCTTGAGAACTGTTTGCTAATCTTGTTCCCAGAATGTCCTGTCCCCAAATGCCAAACTGCAGAATGTACTCCCTCACCCGGTTGAATGCAAACCGCCCACTCTCCCTCACCCATCAATAAACTTCACTCCCTGCCCTCCCCAAAGAAAGTATATAAGCTCTGCTTAAGCTCTTCTCAGGGCTCTCTGCTCTATTCAAGTGAGCTCCGATCCCCTGCATGCTGACCCCCTATAAACCCTTTGCTGTTGCATGAGATAGTCTTTTGGTGGTCTCTTCCTCCGAAGCTCGCCCAGTGTTTACTTTGATGATTGGGTGTAGAAAAGAACATTCAGTCAAAAAGGGATAGTCGGTAGGATTAGGAAGATAGTTGTTAGGTTTAGGAAGAAGAATGAGTATAGGTTTTGGAAAAAAAATATTCTTTATCAATAGGATTTTGTTTAGAGTGTGAATGTAAATGTTAGCCCACGTGAAGAGTCAGTCACAATAGTGAACCGGAGAAAATATGTAGGAAAACAGATATCAATAGAGATATTATGAAATAAGGCAAAATATAAAGTGGGTGATAGGATTAGACATTTTCAACAGGGTTGAATTTGAATATATGATCTTAGGAAGAAACCAATATGTAGTCACTAATTGGATTGATATTTGAGAGCATTAGGCAACCTGGACATGGCTGTGTTTAGTAATCCATGTTCATTTTCAATTTAGGCTTTGGTACAATAATAAGTGTGAACCTTGCATTTTGTCTGCAGAATATTACTGTGATAAAATGTATATGTAGATCAGGTGACATGAGTAATTTTTCCATCATTTCTGGGAGCAATATTTTGAAGATTAATAAGTTAGTATTGGGGGTACAAAGAGGTGTACCTTGTGTCTATGAATGTAGAGCTAATGCATGAATAGACCATACTGTTAATAAATAATATAACTGGTCCACTTTAAATAATGCATTGGATTCATATCTTAAAATATATAAGAAATCTTATATTGATATACATACATTCATTCCAACTAGTTATACATCTAATAGTAAAATTAAGGTTATGGTTTATCATGAAAGGTGTGTGAGTTTTTCTTCAAAAGTGATTATGGAAATCAAAAATAATGTGTTTCGAAAGAAGTCTCATGAAAAGACCAGTCAAGAACCATGAAAAAATACATGTGTTCTGAAGCAGGAAGTGATTGAAAGTGAAACAAATGCCTCTAAATTAGCGAACTTGTGGATGAAATATATATCCTATTATGTGCATAAACTGAAGAAATAGTAATGTACCAGTTTTGAATAAAAATGAACGTCAAAATACACATCATGTCCCATAGGAATCAATTTGCATTGATGTTAACCTGGGTCAGTTACTGTATTAATTTTAGGATTTGTAGGCACCATTCACTGAAGATAGTTTTCAGTACTAGGAAACAAATACATATTTCAGGTGGATGAATATTTCTGACGATAATCTTGTGAAAAGTTGATTATAAATTCACATATATGAATATGAATGAATTTAGGAAATGTATAAAAAGACACATGTATTTCATATTTTGAAAAATCTGGAAAGTTTGCACACAGACATTAAAAATTAGCAATATATATGCCAATTGAAATTCACCATGAAATATATATCATCCACAGATTCAAAAATATTCATTTTACTGAACATGGATTTATGTATAATGTTGTTAAACTAGGAAGCTCACACAGAGTTCGAATTTTAACTTCCAACAGCATTTAGGAGAAGTGATCTCTTCTCACAATGTGTATCTGCCAAGTCAACCACCTCACAAGAATGTACGTGTTGTACCTTGTAGGATTCTATATGTGCATATAAAAATACATGTGCAAATAGGCTACAGAGAAAGGGAGACAGGAATTCACATATTTGTTAACTTTAAAACCACATGGAGAACAATTTCTACAAAAGTTGACTAGATTTATAACTCCTACACTACATAATGCAAAAGGCAAATTCAACTATACACCATGCCTCCTCTGAACTGCTTGTATTTCTATTCTGTTTGGATTATTATTCTCCATCATATTAGGATAAGTAGTCAGAGTCTAGTAGGCTAAGGGTTAGTGTCAGGGATTCAGTATTTCCAATGGAAAATTGGAAAAGGTATCCAATGTGTATGTAATTATGTGCTTTGAAAAATCTTCCCACTCTTATCCAGAACAATGCCTTGACATTACCTTTGCCCCAAGTAAGACACAATTACAGGAGAAGAGTTCAAAAATCTGTGCATATATATATGGAATGCAATATGCTCAGTTGTTCACAAACTTGGAGGTGGTAGAGGAGTTTACAAAAGTAATGGACAGGGTAAACCCTCCACAAAAATGGAGCTTTGCTGGCCTAAAGACTTCTTGAGAAACTGCCTCTGAGGTTGGGCACTTGAAATATATGTTGTTGTCAGGAGCTTAATCTTCATTTGTGGTGAGACAATTAAAGCTGGATCTGCATCTATGTGACGTGAAGGATCTTGTTTCTTATTTTCCAATGAACATGAGACAGCAGTGCTGAATTCTCTCTTTGTAGGTAAACTGTGGCCACTGGGGGCTATGTGTCTCCCTGTGAGGACTGTGAAACGATTTGATCATCCTCCAATTTTCGTGGTGTTTCTTGCTGCTGTACTGGGAGTTTGGTATTTGCTTCGTGAAATACAAAGATTTCAACTGAAACAAAGTGCTAGAGGGAGTTCTGTCACGTGTGGTGTGTCAGGGTCTGCAAGAGAATGCACCAACCAGGCCTTTATCCCACATAGCTTGGCCCCTTGACCATAGCAACCTGATTCTGAACATTGCCCTGAAAACTCTCCATATAACAGGATGCATTTACATATAAGGGTCTGCTGGCTACACTATGTCAGTCACAAGCTATTTGGAAGCCAATGGAAGGTCCACATGACTCCACCACAGATGTTTTATCACACACCTGCACACCACTACTCTAGGCCCACTATTCAGGAGGCTCCAACTTACTGGCATCACTGTTCTTCAACATTTTCATGAAACCCAGTCAATCAAGGCACTGTATTGTATACTCATGATCAGCAACAGGACATCCAAAGTTTCTCCAGTGCCACCTGGTCATGGGAATTTCAAAAATTTGATGGTATTCATCTAGCCATTTTTCAAGGATGAAGTTGGAGGCACTGTGGGTTTCAATTCATTCAGGAACCACTAAATGGTGAGGAAGTTCATTTCAATGAAATCTCTGGACAACACTCACAGGAAAGGCTTCCCAAAGAGTGGCCAAAAGGTCACATGAAGCCAGGCCCATTGAACTGTATAATGTGAGGTCCATGTGTGTTTTGACTCTCAAATATGGCTTCCATGTTTTTCATAATAAAATCATGTGATATCCTGGCTGAGATTCACAGTGCTCTGTGGAAAACCAACCTGGGACTAGATTTCAGATTCCAAGGGTGAATCTCATGCGTGGCCTCCTAAAATCCCAACTCAATTCATGGCAATACTACTCTGAGGTCAGTTCCAGAACTCAGTCTATAAGGGGAATCACCCAAGAGTGAAGCCCTGGTGGACCCAGTCATCTCTTCCAACTGCCACAAAAATGACCACAATTATAACCAAAACACTCCCACATGGCCCTTATTTTCTTCCATATAGATATTCATCATAACTTCTGGCTAGAGGTTTCCATAAGTGGCGCAGCTCAAGACAGTGTCCAATATAAGCTTCTTTGCCCCTCATTTGCCTAAAGTAAGTGTGGCCTGCACACTCTTCCTGTCAACCAGGAGTGATCAAATAGGCCTGCCATTAATACTGCTCTGCTTCTACTATTTGAGGCCTACTGACTGTCAGGTATAGATTCTTATGTGGTTTGTAGTCATGAGACAACACTAGCACATCTGCAGGGCTTTGAAAAACTCATTTTACTCAAGGGTCAATAATCACACTTGATGGAGGTCAGGAACCTAACAGAGGAAGGTGAGAGACTTCATCCACAATGACTGATCTTTTTGAATTTTGTTTATGGATGCACACATGGGATATTTCTTTAGATCCATCAGGAGCTGACAATCTAAGCCCCAGCTTCACCGAGCGCCAAGAGGCTGATTCAACACATCCATTTCCAAAGCAATTAAGCGAAGAGCCACAGGTGATGCCCACTCATTTCCATTTGAATACTGTTTTCTTCAGGCTTCACAAAGGGGTGGCCTGAGCCAAAGACTTTCCTTACATTCAGGGCAACAGAAAAATAGGTAAGCAAATGGCCCAAAGCAGGGTTTCTCCACTGAGACTTTCCTGGTATCTGAGTTTCCTGATATCTGAGTTTTCTGACATGCTCCACTTCCCTTCAGCTATCCAGTACATGGCCATGTGACAGAGCTTGGAGGTGCTACATAGCTTGGACACAAAACTTTGAGCCTATTCTGGAGAGTGTCTGGAATTCAGGAAGAAAACAGGAACTTAGAAAGATAGTAGGTTTTGCCCATTGATAAGGCTAGTCGCAGTCCATTCATAAATTGGCAGTATGAATGCTGGGAAGCTTTCTACTAGACAGAACACATCCATGATGCATTCTTTTTCTAATACTAAGACCACGGAGAGAGTGGGATACACAGTAATAGAAACACTCACCTTGTCAGAGGACATACTAGATACAGTCCTCTCCAAACCAAACAAATCGCCTTTCCTACATATTCTCAGAACATGAGACAAAACCACAAACTCACGCCCACACTCAAAAAGACACCACCTTTCCCAAAGTAGGTCTGTGACTATCCGGAGTGTCCTATGATGGGTGGGACATACTATATTTCCAAGAAATGCACTGTGCTGTCTCAGTTCTGGTCTCCTTGGCCAACTCTGTGAAGTTGTCAAAAGTCACTGGTGAGCCACTACCTTCTTTCTCAGGAAAGGCCCCTCTTCTTAGCTTTCCTAGCATTTGGCCATCCTCACATAACTAGGTACCAAGAAAGACTGACTCTGTCCTTGGTTTACCCAAACAAGTGAGACCACTGGAACTGGGACTGGAACTGGCTGTGGTTGCCTGGCTTCCTGAATCCCAAGTTTAGAGAGTTCCATCACCAAGGAAGTTATGTGAGGTAACTTCCTTCAGGAAGTGAATGAAGTCACTGCCTTGGCCACCACTTGTCCTAACAGTTGCTTCCAAGGGTCCCATGAGATGGAGGGTGCACCTACTTGCTGTGACATTTTCACAAGTTAGAATGGTATATCAACCATAGGCACCTGGGCACAGCTCCCCACACAGGCTTGGTTTGGTCCATCTTCTCTACATTAAGATGAAAGAGGCTGATTCAGACACATCCCTTCACCCTGACCAGGTTGTTTGTGATGGAAGTTGACTTTTCCTCCCTCAGGTCCTTCATTGCTGCCTACATCTTCTCCATGGATCATTTCTGTATTGACCTTTGAGGTTCTCAGCAGGTGGAAGATCCCCTACACTCCTGATTGTAAGACCAACTCTGTCCCTGCTTTTCTGTAAAGTTAGATTGAGGGAACAGTGTATGGTTAGGGTAATAACAGGTTCGATTTGGGTTAGGAATCATTCTGCATGATGAATAATGGCATTGGGAACCTGTGATATTTACAAGAATATACAGGTGAAATATAAGTATGAATACAGAAGTCTAGGTAAGATTTGAAGCCCAGAAGAGCATTGGGTCCTTGATTGGAATACTTAGCTTTGAAATACCTTCTGCACAGATGTCTCAGAAAAATCGATAAACAATGGCATAGGACCTTGTAAATTGGATGATTGAATGTAGAAGAAAACATCCACTTAAAAAGGGTAGTCGGTAGGATTGGAAAGATAGTCAGTAGGTTTAGGAAGAAGAGTGAGTATAGGATTTGGTCCAAAAGTTCTTTAGCAATAGGGTTTCTCGTAGAGAATGAATGTAAATGTCAGAACATGTGATGAGTCAGTCACAATGATTAACTAGGGAAAATATATAGGGAAGCAGATATCAATAGAGACATGAAGAAATCAGGCAAAGTATAAATTGATTGATAGGATTAGACATTTTCAACATGGTAGATGTTGAATATACAATCTTAGAAAAAAACAAATATTTAGCACCAATAGGATTAACATTTGAGAGCATTAGGCAATCTGGACTTGGATGTTTTTAGTAATCCATGCTCACTTTCCATTTAGGTTTTGGTACAATCATAAGTGTGAACTTTGCATTTTGTGTCCAGAATATTACTGTGATAAAGTGTGTATGTAGATCAGGTGACATGAGTATTTCTTCCACCAATTCTGTGGTCAATATTTTGAAGATGTATAAATTAGTATTGGGTGTACAAATAGGTCTACCCTGTGTCTACAAATATAGATAAAATGAATGAATTGACCATACTGTGAATAAATAATATAACTGGTTCCAACTTTAAATTATGGATTGAATTGATATCTGAAAATATACAGGAAATCTTATATTGATATACATACATTCATTACAACCATTTATAGATCTAATGGTAATATTAAGGTTATGGTTTGTCATGAAGAGTGTGTGAGGTTTGCTTCAAAAGCGATTATTGAAATCTAAAATGAAAAGTAGTCTCATGAAAAGACCAGACAAAAAACATGGAGGAATACATGTGTACTGAAGCAGGAAGTGATAGAAAGTGAAACAAATGCCTATAAATTTGAAAACTTGTGAATGAAATATATATCCTATGATGTGCATAAACTGAAGAAATAGTCATGTAACATTGTTGAATAAAAATGAATGTCATAATACACATCATGTACCATAGTAATCTACTTGCATTGATGTTAAAGTGGGTCAGATACTGTAGAAAAATTAGGACTTCTATGCACCATTCACTGAATTTAGATTTCAGTACTAGGAAACAATATGTATTTGAGGTGGATGAATATTTCTGAGAATAATTTTGTGAACATTTGATTATAAATCCACATACATGAATATGAATGCATTTAGGGATTGTATAATAAGACACATATATTTTATATTCTGAAAAATCTGGAGAGTGTGTATATATATATATACACACACACACACACACACACACACACACAGACATTAAAAGGTAGCGATATATATGCCAATCGAAATTTATTATGAAATATATATCTTTCACAGATCCAAAAATATTCATTTTACTGAACATGGATTTATGTATTATCTTGTTCAACTAGGAAGCTCACCCGTAGTTTTAATTTTCAGTTCCAACAACGTTCAGGAGGAGTGATCTCTTTTGACAATTTGTATCTGCCAAGTCAGCCACCTCACAAAAGTGTACATGTGATACCAGGTAGGATTCTATATGTGCATACAAAAATACATGTGCTGAATAGGATACAGATAAAGGGCGACAGGAATTCACGGATTTGTTATCTTTAAAACACATGGAGAACTACTTCAATTTAATATTGACTTGATTTATAACACCTACCCTTTATCATACAAAAGGTAAGTCCAGCTATACACCATGCCTCCTCTGAACTGCTTGTATTTCTATTCTGTTTTGGTTATTTTGCTCCATCAATTTAGGATTGACACAGTCTGGCTGGGCACAATTCAGGAGCCACTTGTCAAAAGCTAACTTTATTTTTAGAACCACACACGCCAAAAAATAGCTCCTCGGGAAAAACACTCAGAGCACAACTGCCACCACCGGCTTCCCACAAGCTCTCAACCTCCCGTCTCCTCCTGCTCTTGAGGTCGATTGGCTGGGTTGTTTGAGCAGAGCCAAAAAAGTCCCCCCAAAAGCAGCTCCATAATTTGAAAGGGTGGGGAAACAGCCCAATGGGCATCACCGCAGAGGAGCCAATCAGCTAGATGTTGCTGGGGCCGCTGTGAGCCAACCTTCAGCTGGCAGTCTGAAAGTTTGCTTTGGCCCCTTGGGCTGTGGCTCTCAACATCTAACCCTCTCTGTTTAAACAACAAGCATGTGGCTTAGGGACCATGCCTGCCTTAGGTTGTCCAATAGTACATATGATTCTTACCCATTATTGAATGAGCTGACCTCAAGGTGTCAGCCTCCTGTCTTAGATTGGTACCATTGTAATTGGATCTTACCCGTCACTGACTACAGGTCCAGTACACATCCACACCTGTGGAGAGGTCTTTGTACCAGCGGGCGGGTGAGGCTCTTTGCCTCATCTCTGTTGGCCCCCTAATTTTAGGTGAACAACCATGACAAGCAGAAGGGAGGAAGATACACCAAGGCAATTGATGGCTCTTTTTGAAAAAATTGTACCACCGATGACATCATCAGAGAAATACCCCAACACTACCACACGTCACTGCACCAACAGATAGTTCACAATGCAGGCAGGTGAGTTCACAATGCATACAAGTGATACATAGTCCAGGCAAGTTCTGCAAGCAGTTCAGTGATGGCTATTGCAGAAGCTGTAGATTGGTTTTATCTTTGACTTCACATGCACTGGGATGAAGATAGAAATTCTGGCAACAATGCCTAAAGAAAGAATTATGTAACATTCCAAAAGGCACTAAAAGAAAACAATTTTCTTAACAATTTACATTGTCTAGAAGAGAATTATTAAATATAATGAAAAGAAAAGGTGGATCCAACATGGCGGCGGGCAGAGAGGCTGCGCTTTTAATGCACTCCCAGTGATGGGGTCATAAAGTCGCAAGGATAACTCTTTGATTCTACCAACGGAGATTCTCCTAGCAAAATTCCACTGAAGGGAGACTGCCCGGGAGCTACAAGAATTTTTTTGAAGCGTCTGTGTGACCCGCACGAGTGGGACCCTGCCACTAGACGTGGAGTTCGAGATTCACCAGCCACAGTCTGCGCACCGCGGGCACAGCTGCAGATCCGTCCACCAGCCCGCAGCCAAAGTGACTGGGTCCTGCTAGACGCCGAGACACAGCTTGGCAGGAAGAAGTCTTTAGCCAAGCCTCCACGCGCCAGGAGCTGAGGTGAACTGGGCCGGACCAGTCCCACCCCTCCCCTCGGTCAATCCGGCAAGAAGCCTGGGGCCCACCATAGCAGAGAGGTGACATCATCGGAGTTCGGCCGGCGAAATTCCTTCCCAGCAAATTCCACTTTAGCAGGTGTGTGACTCCCCATACTGATACAAGCAGCCAGGAAACTTCATTGACTTCTCAGGGGTCGTGTCCGTAGGGAAGCAGAGGGGAGCCCAGAACCCAAGGCCCCCATATCACCAGTGGTGACCCCTAAGGTCTTATCCGCCAGTTTACCACAGCACTGAGGATTAAAAGGGGCACTCGGTGGGGCTGCAAGTGTAACTAGATCTCTGGAGAATCACTTCTGGGGAACAGGACCTGGCTGGCAGGCTGACAGGAGGAAGGGGGTTAAGAGCTGGAGAAGTGAAATGGCTCTGGACTGACAAGTCTGAGAGACCCCCAGAAGACGCCCTACAGGGATAGCTCTCGGCAGGTAGAGAGGAGACACTCCGCTTGGAAGGCACAGCTCCGCCTACTGGAAGAGAAGAAGGTGGATCTCTAAGACTTTAATTTTTTTTTTGTTGTTGTTGCTTTTGTTGATATTTTTTTCTCTCCTTCTTCTCTCCCTGTTCCTTTCCCCCCTTTTCCTTCTCTCTTTCTATCCCATTTCAAGTTTTATTGTTCTTTTCATTCCCCTCTAATCTATCTCTCCCTCTATCCTTTTTTTCTTTTTAAGAGCACCTTCATTCTCCTACCCCCCAACTCTCATTCCAAGCATTACATCTTTCATTGTGTGTAATTGTCTAAATGCAAATAGGTGAATGTCTCGAGGCTGTCTATAAGACTCCTAAATACCTAGCTACTACCAACACCCTGATCCAATTGCCTGGTAGTATCCACCTTCAGTGGAGCAATCTTCTAAAGTAGCCGAGACATACTAACCATTGTACCACCAGAGCACCCAACCTAAACATATAGTCCTAAGAACAAACAGCAAATCATTATATGCATACACAACCTAGAAGCCTTATATGAATTAAATGAATCAGCTTTAAAGTACAACAAAGCCCAAAATTTTTAGGCATAATCTTCCACCACAAAAGAGAGACAACAGAGATATACAAAGCCAAAACAAATGTATAGGAGAAAGCAGTTACAAAGCAGTCAAACAGAGCTGGAAAGCAACGTGAACAATATGAAAAAACAAGGGAAAAAGGGGTTACAAACAATGCAGGACAATCTAAATATACAGGAGGACCTAGAAGAATCAGAAATATGGACAGGGAAAGAAATCAAGGCATTCCTAATTCAGATGGAACGGAATATTAGAAAAGACATGAGACAGCAAATCCAAGCATTGAAAGTATATTTTGAAGAGGAACTAACCACACAAATTAAATCCGCAAAGAATGAGCTTTATCAGGAGATAGAGGTGTTAAAAAATAATCAAGTTGTAATCATAGAAATGCAAGAAACCGTAAATCAGATTAAAAGCGCTAATGAGAATATTACAAACAGACTAGATCAAGTAGAAGTCAGAACATCAGATAATGAAGACAAAGTATATCAACTTGAAAAGAATATAGTCAACACAGAAAAGATGTGAAATCAAACATATAACACAAAACACAAGTGCACACATAATATAATACATACAACACATGACATAATATTAAAGGCCTTATGACTTTTTACAGGTGAAATCTCCATTGCAATGTCTAAAAACTCTATTGTCCAAAAATAGAACTGATCAGCAAAACATTAACCTAGTTCTGTATGAGCTAAAAAAAACAAAATAAAACTTCATGATATGAGAAAGGGGAATAATAAAATAGATTTGAAAAAAACATTCTGGTTCTGTCACAGATGTAAGAACAGCCAAACTGGAGTTCTGCATATCAGCTCTTATTGATTTGAGCCAAATCATCTTATTTTTGGTCTGTAGAAATCTCTTTAGTTAATCTCTCTGGAATCCAAATTGGCTACTGTTCTCCCTGTGGAAACACAAAAACAGACGCCGGACTCCAGACAATTACTTGGTCAGGACCTTTCCATTGTCCTGTTAGAATATCCTTCCAAAGTACCTTGGGCTTATGTACATTTTTTGGACATATATGCCTTTCTGCAGCACTAAGCCCTGATGAACCCAAATTTAAAAAGTTTAGAGTAAAAGGGTTATTTTAAGTTTACCTTTGGGGAATATATACCCCTTCCCAATTTGTTCTTTTTGCTTTAATATGTACTTTTTAATAGTTTCATGTGCTCTTTCAACTATGCCTTCTCCCTGTGGATTGTATGGGATTCCTGTTATATGAGTAATGCCAAATGATGAGCAAAATTGTTTAAAAGAAGTAGAAGTATAAGCCGGGGCATTATCTGTTTTTAACTCTTTTGGAACGCCCACAGTGGCAAAATTTTGTAAGCAATGAGCTATAACATCTTTAGTTTTTTTCTCCAGCAAGAATGGAGCCCATCAAAAATCCAGAAGAAGTATCAACTGTAATATGCAAATATTTTAATTTTCCAAATTCTGGCAAGTTTGTGACGTTCATCTGCCAAATATGGTTAGGTATCAATCCTCTAGGATTGACTCCAAGATTAACTTGTGGTAAAAAGGTCACACAATTTTGACATTGTTTTATTATTTGTCTAGCTTGTTCCTTAGTTACTTTGAAACGCTTTTGTAAAGTATTAGCATTGACATGAAACTTTTTATGAAAATTTGTAGCTTCTTCTAGTGTATAGAAAATATGTATGAATGTCATGTGTTGTTTTATCTGCTAAATAATTGCCCAAACTAAGGGCTCCAGGCAATCCTGTATGTGTCCTGAAATATCCTATAAAAAACGGATCTTTCCTGTCCCAGATTAGACTTTGTATAGTCGAAAGCAAAGAGAAAATAGTAGAGGAAGGGGAAATCCTTCTACCATCTTCAAGTGATACTATAGCACTAACTATATACTGATTATCGGAAAATAAATTAATTACAGATGCTTTAAGCATCACAAAAGCTTGTAATACTGCATTAAGCTCTACATTTTGAGCTAATTGTTTGGGTACTAAAAATGTAAAAGTTTGATCAGGTGTAAATATTACTGCTGTACCATTATTTGACCCATCAGTGAATATATTTGTAGCATTTATAATAGGTGTTTTTCTTGTCATTTTTGGAAAAATTACATGATGTGATGACCAAAAAGACAATAAAGGATTAGATGGTAAGTGGTTATCAAATGAAACATTAGATTTGCACATGATTATTGCCCAAGAATTTAACTAATTATCTAAATCATCAATTTGATTCATAGTATATGGAGTAATAATTTTATCTTCTTGGGTTGTATTATAGTTATAGTAGAAATATTCAAGTAAAAGAGAAGGTCTCTCGAGCTAGTCAGACAGAGATAAAAATTCAATTAAAAGAGAAGGTCTCTCTAGCTAGTTAGACAGAGGAAAAAATCAAGTGATTGATCCTGATAATGTGTCTGAATCAGCCTCTTGGACCTGTGTGAGGTTGTGGCTTAGATTCTCATCACCTGATGGATCATTCCGTGTGTGAATCCATACCCAAAATGGCCAAAAGAGCAGTCCCTGTGGATGAAGTCTCTTGCCTTCCTTTGTAAGTCTACTGAACTCCATCAAGTGAGAATACGCATCCTTTGTGTCAAATGAGTTCTTCAAAGCCCTGGAGAGTCTAGCACATAGGTTCTTGGGTTTTCTCATGACTCCAATTCACATAAAAATAACTATACCTGACAGTCAGTAGGCCTCAAATTGGAGAAGCAGAGGTGTATTAAGGGCAGGCCTATTTGATCACACCTGGTTCACAGGAAGGGTGTCCAGGCCACCATGACTTTAGGCAATGAAGGGCAAGAAAGCTTATTTTGGACACTGTCTTGGACTTCGCCACTCATGGAAACCTCCAGACAGAGCGTAGTATGAGAGTGTATATATGGAAGAAAATGAGGACCATGTGGGAGTGTTTTGGTTTTAATTGTGGTCATTTGTGTGGTAGTTGGAAGATATGACTGGGTATACCTGGGCTGAACTCTGGTGTGATTCCCCTTAGAGACTGAGTTCTAGAGCTGACTTAGAGAAGTGTTATCATGAAATATGTTGGGATTTTAGTTGGTCACGCATGAGAGTCGCCCTTGGAAACCGAGATCTAGGCCCAGGTTTGCTTTCCACAGAGCACTGGGAATCTAATCCAGGATATCCCATGGTTATATTCTGAAAGACATGGCAGCCATAGTTGAGAGTCAAAACACACATGTACCTCACATTGTAGACAGCAATAGGTCTGGCTTCCTGTGAAATTTTGGCCACTCTTTGGAAGCCTTGTCTGTGAGATTTCTCCAGAGCTTTCATTGAAATGAGCTTCCTCACCATTTAATTGTTCCTGAATGAAGTTAAACACACAGTGCCTCCAACATCATTCTTGTAAAATGGCTAGATAAATACCATGAAATTTTTGAAATTCCCATGACCATGAAAATGGTGTAGAAAAGAGATGCCAGTAAGTTGGAGCCTGATGTGAAATGGGCCTAGAAAAGTCGTGTGCAGTTGTGTGATAAAATATCTGTGGTGGGGCAATGTGGATCTGCCATTGGCTTCCAAATGGCTTGTGACTGACATGGTGCACCCAGCAGACCCTTCTATGTAAAGGCATCTTGTTATGTGGAGAGTTTTCAGGGCAATGTTCAGAATCAGATTGCTATGGTTAAGGATGCAAGCTATGTGGGATTGAAGCCTGGTTGGTTCATTATCATGCAGAACCTGACACACCACACGTGACAGAACTCCCTTTATCACTGTGTCCCAGTTTAACTCCTTGTATTTTGTGAAGCAAATACCAAACTCACATTGCAGCAGCAAGAAACACATCGACAAGTGGAGGATGGCCAGATGGCTTTACAGTCCACACGGAAAGAGTTTGCCCGCAGTGGCCACAGTTTACCTACAAAGAGAGAATTCAGCACTGCTGCCTCATGTTCATTAGAAAATAAGAAACCATGTCCTCCAGGTCACTTAGATACATACCTAGCTTTGATGGTCTCTCTACAAAAAAAGCTAAAACTCCTGACAACAACAAATATTTCAAGTGCCCAAACTCAGAGGCAGTTTCACCAGAAGTCTTTAGTCCAGAAGAGCTCCATTTTTGTGAAGTATTTACCTGTCCCTTACTTTTGGAAACTCCTCTACCACCTTCAAGGTTGTGAACTCTTGAGCATATTACATTCCAGATATGTATTCACAGATTTTCTAACTCGTCCACTCTAATTGTATTTTACTTGGAGTGAAGGTAAAGTCAAGGCATTGTTCTGGATTAGAGTGGGAAGATTTTTGTGAAGCACATATTTACATACACATTGGATTCATTTTCCTATTTTCAATTCAAAATGCTGAATGCCTGACACTAACGCATACCCTACTAGACTCTGACTACTAATTCTAATATGATGGAGAAAAATAACCCAAACCGAATAGCAATACAAGCAGTTTAGACGAGACATAGTGTATTGCTGGACTTGCCTTTTGCATTATACAGGGTAGGACTTATAAATCTAGTCAATATTTTGTTGAAATAGTTCTCCATGTGTTTTTAAAGTTAACAAATAGATGAATTCCTCTCTGCCTTTCTCTGTAGCCAATTCAGCACATGTTATTTCATATGCACGTATTGAATCATACCTGTTATCACATGTACATTCTTGTGAGGTGGCTGACTTTGCAGATACAAATTGGGAGAAGAGATCACTCCACCTAAACACAGTTGGAACTGAAAATTCAACCTATGGGTGAGCTTCGTAGATGAACAACATGATAAATAAAATCATGTTCAGTATAATGAATATTTTTGGATCAGTGGATGATATACATTTCATGATGAATTTCGATTTCCATATATATTGCTACTTTTTAATGTCTGTGTGTGTGTGTGTGTGTGTGTGTGTGTGTGTGTACACTCTCCAAGTTTTTCATAATATGAAATATATGGGTCTCAATGTACACTCCCTAAATTTATTCGTATTCATGTATGTGGATTTATAATCAAATATTCAAAAGATTATTCTCAGAAATATTCATCCACCTGAAATACATATTTGTTTCCTAGAAATAAAAACTAACTTCTGTGAATGGTGCATACGGATCCTAATATTTCTACAGTAACTGACCCAGTTTAACACCAATGCAAGTAGATAACTATGGAACGTGATGTGTATTTTGATGTTCATTTTTAGTCAACACTTGTACATTACTATTTCTTCAGTTTATGCACATCATAAGATATATATTTCATACACAAGTTAGCAAATTTATTGGCATTTGTTTCACTTTCAATAACTTCATTCTTCAGAACACATGTATTCCTCCATGTTTTTTAACAAGACTTCTTTCTAAACACATTATTTTCGATTTCCATAATCACTTTTGAAGCATAACTCACACACTCTTCATGATGAAATATCACCTTAATATTACCATTAGAAGTATAACTGGTTGGAATGAATGATTTTATATCAACATTAGATTTTCTGTATATTTTCAGATATCAACTCAATCCATTATTTAAAGCGGACCAATTATATTATTTATTCACAGTATGGTCTATTCTTGCATTATCTCTATATTCTTAGACAGATACTACACCACTTTCTACCCCCAATACTCATTTATACGTCTTCAAAATATTGTTCCCAGAAATGGTGGAAGAAATACTCATGTCACCTGATCTACATATACATTTTATCACAGTAATATTCTGGAAAATAAAGCAAAGGTCACACTTATGATTGTACCAAAGTCTAAATTTAAAGTGAGCATGGATTTCTAAAAACATCCATGTCCAGGTTGCCTAATTCTCTCAAATGTCAATCCAATTGTTGACTACATATTTGTTTCTTTCTAAGATTATATATTCAAACTCAACCCTGTTGAAAATGTCTAATCCTATCACTCACTTTACTTTGCCTGATATCCTAATGTCTCTATTGATATCGGCTTTCCTTCATAAATTCCCAGTTCATCATTTTGACTGTTCATTTGTGCTGACATTTACATTCACTCTCTACCTGAAACCCAATTGCTAAATAACTTTTGGTCCAAATCCTATACTCACTCTTCTTTCTGAATCTACCAACTATCTCCCAAATCCTACTGACTATCCTTTTTTGAATGGATGTTCTCTTCGACATTCAATCATTCAAGGTACAAGGTCCGATGCCATTGTGTATTGATTTATCTGAGACATCTGTGCAGGACATAATTCAAAGCTAAGTCTCCCAATCAAGGGCCCAATCCGTTTCTGGGCTTCAAATATTACTTAGATTTCTGTTTTCATACATATATTTCACCTCTATATTTTTATAAATATCACAGATTTCCAATACCATTATTCATCCAGCAAAATGATTCCTAACCCAAATCGAACATGTAATTAACCCAAACCATATACTATTCCCTCATTCTAACTTTATAAAAGAGCAGAGAAAGTGTTGGTCTTACAATATAGGAATGTAGGGGATATACCACCTGCTGAAAACCTCAAAGGTCCATGCAGAAATAATCCCTGGAGAAGATGTAGGCAGCTATTAAGGACCTGAGAGAGCAAAAGTCATCTTCCATGGAAAACAACCCTGTCTGGAGAGGGGTTGTGTCTGACTGAGTGTCTCTGTTCCTAATGTACAGAAGATGGACCAATCCAGGCCTGTGTGCAGAGCTGTTCACGGGTGCCTATGGGTGATATAGTATTCTAACTGGTGAGAGGGTCACGGGAAATAGGGGCAGCATCTATCTCATGGGACCCTTGGAAGCAACTGTTAGGAAAAAGTGGTTGCAAAGGCAGTGACCTCATTCAGTTCCTGAAGGAAGTGACCTCATCTCTATTCCTTGGTGATGGAACTCTCTGAACTTGCGATCCAGGATTCCAGGCACCCAGAGCCAGTCCTAGTCCCAGTCCCAGTGGGCTCATTTGTTTGGATTTTGTAAGGACAGAGTCAGTCTTTCTTGGTATCTATTGATGTGAAGATGGCCAAATGCCAGGAAAGCTTTGAAGACTGGCCTTTCCAGAGAAAGCAAGTAGTGGCTCACCACGGGCTCCTGACAATTTCACAGAGTTGGCCAAAGAGACCAGATCTGAGACAGGACAGGCCATTTTGGAGGTACATAGTAAGGCTCACCAGTGAGAGTACACTCCGAATAGTCACAGACCTACTTGGGGGAAGGCGTTGCCTTTGTGGTTTTTGTTGTGTGTTTGTGGTTTTATCTCATGTTCTGAGAAAAGGTAAGAAAGGCGGTTTGTTTGGTTTGGAGTGAACTGTTTCTAGTAAGTCGTTTGACAAGGCAAGTGTTTCTATGTCTGTGTATCCCAATGTGTCTGTTTTTGTAGACATTAGAAAAGAGAATGCATCAATGGATGTGTCCTGTCTAGTAGAAAGCTTCCCAGCATCAATCCTGCCCAATTTATGAATGGATTGTGGCTTGCATTATCGAAGGGCAACACCTACAAACTTCCTAAGTTCCCATTTTCTTCCTGAATTCTGGCTACACTCAAGAATAGGCTCATGGTTTTGTGTCCAAGATATTTACCACCTCCAAGCTCTGTGATATGGCCATGTACTGGATAGCTGAAGGGAATGGCGAGCATCTCAGAAAACTCAGATATCAGTGTGACCAGTAAAGTCTCAGTGGAGGAACCCCGCTATGGGCCTTTTGCTTACCTATTGTTCTTTTGCCCTGAATGTCAGGAAGGGCTTTGCCTCACGCCACCCCTTTCTGAAGCCTGAAGAAACCAGTTTTCAAATGGAAATGAGTGGGCATCACCTGTGGCTCTTTGCTTAACTGCTTTGGAAAGGGATGTGTCTGAATCAGTCTCTTGGCCCTGTGTGAGGCTGTGGCTTAGATTACCAACACCTGATGGATGTAAAGAAAGATCCCATGTGTGCATACAAAATCAAAATGGCAAAAATTCGCAGTCATTGTAGATGAAGTCTCTCGCCTTTCTCTGTAAAGTTCCTGACCTCCATCAAGGGGAATAGGGATCCTTTGGGTCAAATGAATTCTTCAAAACCATGCAGAGGCAAATCCATAAGTGCTTCGGTTTTTTCTTGACTCCATTTCACATAAAGAATCTAAACGCCAAAGTCAGAAGGCCTCAAATTGGAGAAGTGGAAAAGTATTAATGGCAGACTTATTTGATCACTCCTGGTTCACAAGAAGGGTGTCCAGGCCACCGTGACTTTAGTCACACACACACACACACACACACACACACACACACACACACATATATATATATATATATATACACTCTCCAGATTTTTCAAAATATGAAATATGTGTCTTATTTTACACTCACGAAATTCATTCATATTCATATACGTAAATTTATAATCAACTTTCCAAAGATTATTCTTAGAAATATTCATTAACCATAAAAACATATTTCTTTCCTATACTGAAAAGTAACTTGAGTGAATGGTGAACACAAATCCTAATATTTCTACAGTACCTGACCCAGTTTAACATCAATGCAAGTAGATTCCAATCGGACATAATGTGTATTTTGACGTTCATTTTTATTCAACACTGGTAGATTACTATTTCTTCAATTTATGCACATCATAGGATATATATTTCATCCACAAGTTAGAAAATTAATAGGCATTTGTTTCACTATCAATCATTTTCTGCTTCAGAGCACATGCATTCCTCCATGTTTCTCGACTGGTCTTTTCATGAGAAAAGGGATGGACAAGGCAAGGTAAGGCAACTAAGATAGCACCGAAGACACGGAAACAGTCCTATTTGGTTGCAACCGGATTTAGAGGGCATTGCTTCTGTTGTAATCATTTAATCCCCTGCACCCCAAGTTTAAATTGTTTCAGAATTTTGTACCCAACATGGATGGGAGGGGCTCAGAAGTTCACAATCTGCAGAAGTTTATAAAAAGCAGTTTTTGTTTCTGTTTTTTTTTTTTTTCTCTGTTCTGGGCAAGTTAACATTTTAAGGATACCGGGAATGGGGCAGAGCTATTTCTTCTCTTTTTTTTTTCTCTCAGCCAGATGTTACCATGGAGCCCAGTTGGTAACTTCTTTATCTTAGAAATGTAGCCATCTCTGTGAAGCCCCAGCTCAAGGCCAGAGGCCTTGTTTACATATTGCCAGCATTATGACTGACTCTTTCCAAACACATTATTTTCGATTTCCATAATCACTTTTGTAGCAAAACTAACATATCTTCATGATAAACCGTAACCCTAATATTAATATTAGATGTATCATTGGTTGGAATGAATGATTGTATATCAATATAAGATTTCTTATATATTTTCAGATATCTATTCAATCCGTTATTTAATGTGGAACCAGTTATATTATTTATTCACTTATGGTCTATTCATGCATTATCTGTATATTCAATGACACAGTGTACACCTCTTTGTACCCCCAATACCCATTTATATGTCTTCAAAATATTGCTCCCAGAAATGGTGGAAGAAACACTCATGTCACCACATCTACATATACATTTTATCACAGTAGTATTCTGGAGACAAATGTAAAGGTCACACTTTTGATTGTACCAAAGCCTAAATGGAAAGTGAGCATAGATTACAAAAAACATCCATGTCAAAGTTGCCTAATGCTCTCAAATGACAATCCTATTGGTGACTACATATTTGTTTCTTCTTAAGATTATATATTCTAACTCAATTCTGTTGAAAATGTCTAATCGTATCACGCACTTTATACTTTGCCTGATTTCGTAATGTCTTTATTGATATCTGCTTTCCTACATATTTTTCCCACTTCATTATTGTGACTGTTAACATGTGCTGACATTTACATTCACTCTCTAACCGAACCCCTATTGCTAAAGATATTGTTTTCCAAATCCTATACTCACTCTTCTTCCTAAACCTACCGACTATCTTCTTAATCTTACCGACTATCCGTTTATGACTGGATTTTCTCTTCTACATTCAAACATCCAAGTAATGTTCCTGCAAGCGTCGGTGGAAGAGATCACCAAGATAGTGTCTCATGCAACAGCAAGGGGTTAATTGGGGGTCCAGCAAGCTGGGGCTCAGAGCTCACATGAATAGAGCAGAGAGCCCTGAGAACAGCTTAAGCAGAGCTTATATACTTTCCTTGGAGAGGGCAGGGATGGAAATTTATTGATGGGTCAGAGCGAGTGGGTGGTTAGTGTGAAACTGGGTGAGGGAATACATTCTGCAATTTGGCAGTTGGGGACAGCACAATCTGGGAACAAGATTACAAACAGTTCTCAATATTTCAACAGTGTTTTGTTAAGCATACAGAAAAACAGGAAGTTACAAGTACCTTTTTTATTAACCTTTCATTCCCCACTTCTTCTTCTTGCTACTTTTAATCATAAAAGTGATTATTGGGACGTGTCACATTCTATGTCTGCTAGTGGGGTATTACCATAAGTTTAACTTATCCAATTTGAGCTTGGAGAAAAGAAATTACATGGTTGAGCAAACAGGGTTTTATAGTTAGCAATAATATGAGGATTATTATTGGACAGGCCAGGGTTGATAAAAGCGTAGATAAGCAGGGGGACTGTGTGAACCAAGACTCAAACCACCCTTTTTGGGCCTCTCTCTCTCGTTGATGCTTTTCAAGGCATCCTTTTATTTTACTCAAAGGTTTTTTTTACAACCTCAGTATGGTCGGCATCAAAACAACATTCTTACATCAATGCAGCACAAAGGCCCCCTTCTCTCATGAAGAGGAGGTCCAACTCTCAACTGGAGTGTAAAACAACTTCAGAGAGACATGTAAAAGATTCCTGCAAAGCTGTGATGGAGGTTTCTATTATCTTTAAGTTTGGTCTCTTGCTGCTTCTATTTGGGTCATCTGTTGTGTACCATGGAGCAGGGCAGTGGTTCCTGTGACTACCACTGCCGCAACTCCAATTCCTAATATGATGGCTAAAGTGAGGGATATATGTTCCCAGTGGAACCGGGTTGTATGCCCCCGTGTTTGAACTTCAAATGAACCTGGGTCATTATAGAGCAATCTGGGAGACATCTTCACCATTACTCAATTAATCACATCTGTTGACCATTTCATGAAAACATGAACAATGTTTAAGTATATAGAATTATACTGTTGTAGGGACGGACAAGGCACGGCACTTAAGATAGCACCAAAGACAGGGAAACAGTCCTATTTGGTTGCAACCGGATTCAGAGGGCATTGCTTCTGTTGTAATCAATTAACATCCTGAACCCCAAGTTTAGGTAGTTTCAGAATTTTGTACCCAACATGAAAGAGAAGGGACTCAGAAGTTCACAGTCTGCAGAAATTCACAAAAAGAAGCTTTTTTTTCTGTTTTTTCCTTTATTGTGGGCAAGTTAACTTTTCAAGGACACCTGGGAGGCAGAGAGCTTTTTTTTCCTTTTCTTTTATCCCCCTGCCAACTGTTACCATGGAGCCCAGTTTGGAAATTTTTATCTTAGAAATGTAGCCATCTCTGTGAAGCCCCAGCTCAAGGCCAGAGGCCTTGTTAACATATTCTGTGAAAAACTATTAAGGGGGTGTCTTGCTTAGGAGTGCTGATTTTTCCAGCCAGTAGCCAAGTAGAAAAGGGCAACAGAAAAAGAGGAAGTTAATCTACACTGAACTCATTTATAGAGACTCTTTTGCTGAAAGTCCTAAAGTCAGCCATGGTGAAGACTTCTGGAGAAGTTCAGTGAAGATTTTTCTGTGGGCCTGGTACAGAGGGGGAAGACGGGGAAGGCGGGGGGTGAGAGCAGCTCCGTGGATCTGAGAATAAGGAAGGAGAGATGTAAAGGAATAATGGGAAAGGGGTTTGGGATTTTCCTAGCAACATAAATTGAGCAGTAGAATCGGTAGAGCAGAAAGGAAGACGGGAGTGAGTATCCCAAAAAGCCTGTGAGGGACTTTAAATTCTTAGTAACCTGTTTTCAGTGATGACAAAGCAACTTTAAAGGCCATTTTCATTACATCTTCGATAGGTGTCTGAGGGCTCTCCTAAGCTGGTTTGAGCTTTGGGTTAAGTGGTAAGAGGACCTGGTGGGACCCGGTGTGGGCACTGACAAGAAAAGAGAGAAGTGAGTGGATGGATGGGTACCTCAGTACCTGCTACCTCAGCAAGAGGGCAATGCTCTGAGAACCGGCGGAGGTTTCGGTTTTTGATCTAGTAATTGGAGAAGAGAAATCAGGTTTGCTGAGGTGGGACTGACAGCAGAGAGTCTGGAGCAGAAGGCTGAGTTTGAGGAACTATTGGAGAAGCATAGTTCAGGATGTGAGCGAAAGAGGAAAAAGGCCTTCACATAGGGGAATTTCCTTTCACCCTTTTGAGCACTTGCAGGAGTTAAAAAGGTCACACAGAATTTGAGGATCTAGAGACTCCTCTGTTGGACATCAGTTTGGGTTTTCTAAGTGGTAATATGGCCAATGCTGTGTACTGAATTTGATGAGGATTTTGGGTTCCACCAGGCAGCCCCTGTATGCTCAAATCCCCATGACTTACAGAAGAAGTCGGCTTTTCCCCCACACAGCCGTGGCGGTTTGTGGCTTTGATAGTCTGCCGGGCAAACATACTAATATAGGCTAGCCAACCTGCATCTGGCTTGCCTGTCCCTACAACCATAATGTTTGTTTCCATTATCTATGGTACGGAAAGGATTTAATGGAATTTTAGTGAGATCCTCTTCATCAGGGATATCCTAATAGGAAAGACCTATAGCCAGCTGACAAATGTCTGGGTGGAGAGATGGCCACCAGGTCCCTAAGGGGGCTGTATGCAAGATAGACCATACTTCTTGTCTAGTAGTATTTGTGATCAGCCATCGCTGCTGAAGCGACTGATGAGCGTTAGGACTACGGGTGGCCAAGGAGAGAGTCTATAGCCTTACCCACGTGGCGAATATGCAATTTGAAAGGGTTAACAGTCTTTTCCAGTTTTCAGCCAGAGTCTGGACATGGCACAGGCTTGAGATGAGAGGCATGGATCCAGGAAGTGATTCCCTCTACTTTTACTGCTGTAGGTGTTATAAGTAGCACCTGGAATGGTCCTTTCCAGCGGGTTTCCAGGGATGACACCTGATGTCATCTTATGTAGAGGAAGTCTCTTTCTTGATATCAATGTGGATTCCCCTCGTCCCCAGGTTGGAAGGCAGTGGCCAGCTGTTTCCACAGGTATAGCTGAGTTCTTACAAGAGATTTAAGTATGTCAAGCAAGGGTGTGTGGAAGGGATCCTTAGGTCTTAGAGTCGGGGTTAGGTCTCTTAGTGTAGGAAGGGCCCCATAGAGAATTTCATAGGGGGTGAGGTTACACAAAGAAAGAAAGGGAGTATTTCTTGCATGAAACAGTGCATAAGGCAGAATCATAGTCTAATCTTTTATGCCAGTCTCTAAGCTTAATTTTGTTAAGGTCTCTTTAATGGTTCTATTTATTTTTTTTAAGTGTCCTGAGCTCTGGGGTCTATAAGCACAATGTAACTTCCAATTAATCCCCAGGGTCCTGGCTAACCCCTGATTTACCTGGCCCATGAAGGCTGTTCAATTATCAGACCATATTAAATTAGGCAGGACGTGTCTTTGATAAATATCTTTCAGGATCTTCTTGACCACAATTTCTGCCGGTTTTCTTTTCTTTTTTTTTTTTTTTTTTTGGTGGGAAAGGCTTCAATCCATCCTGAAAATGTATCTACAAAAACTAGGAGATATTTAAGTCCATACCTTGCTGGCTTAATTTCAGTAACGTCCACTTCCCAGAATTGTCCTGGTCTGGTTCCTCATAGGTGCTTTCCTGCAGGAAGCTTGGAAGGGTAAGCATTAACCAATTGACAGAACTGACAGGCTTTTGTTACCCATTCAATTATTTTCTTTCACTGTGACTGAATTAGTCTAAAACTCTGTTCTTGATCCTACAGTAATGCCGGCAGTTTTTTTGAACCAAGTTGATTGAGTTGATGTACATTTTTAATGTAGTGTAGGGCTTTCTGAAATTGCAGGCTGGGCTCAGTGAAGTTGAGGAGTTCAGTGTCAGTGTTCTTAGATGTTATCAAAAGCTTGCTGGTGCTCAAGGGTCCATTGGAATTGGGCATTCTCATTTAACAGCGGGTATAAAGGAGCAGCTAAGAACACAAACCCAGGTCCATAACCTGCTAAAGCCAGCAGTCCCAAGAAACTCTCTATGTTGTCTCCTGTTAAATGGGGGTGGTATCTGCACAACGGTTTGTTTTCTGGGCTCAGTGAGCCATCATTTACCGCGCCTAAGGAAATACCCCAGGAAGATTACTTCTTGCTTGCAAATTTGGGCCTTTTTGTCCAAAGCTCTCTACCCAAGTTGAGCAAGCTCAGATAATAGTGCTTGGGTCTCAGACTCACAGTTTTCTTTGGTGTTGGCTGCCGGTAGCTGGACATCCACATATTGAAGCAGAATGACTTCGGGGTGCGTAGTTCTGAAGTTGTAGAGATGTCTGTGAAGGGCTTTATCAAAGAGAGTGGGGGAGTTTTTGAACCCCTGTGGAAGTCTAGTCCAAGTTAGTTGACAAGACGTTCCGGTTTCTGGGTCTACCTACTCGAAAGCAAACAGCAACTGACTATCTTTATGCAGAGGCAAGCAAAAGAAAGCATCTTTTAAGTACAGAACAGTATAGCATTTTCCCTCGGCCACAGCAAAGAGGTTATTGGGGGTCCAGCATGCTGGGGCTCAGAGCTCACTTGAATAGAGCAGAGAGCCCTGAGAACAGCTTTAACAGAGCTTATATACTTTTCTTGGAGAGGGCAGAATGGGAAATTTATTGATGGGTCAGGGCGAGTGTGCGGTTTGCATGCACCCGGGTGAAGGAGTATATTCTGCAGTTTGGCAGTTGGGGACAGCACATCCTGGGAACAAAATTAGCAAACAGTTCTCAAGATTTCAACAGTGGTTTGTTAAGCATACAGAAAAACAGGAAGTGACAAGTGCCTATTAACCTTTCACCAAAGCAAAATGGAAAGTGAGCATTGATTACTAAAAGCAACCATGTCCAGGTTGCCTAATGCTCTCAAATGTCAATCCTATTGGAGGCAACATATTTCTTTCTTCCTAAGATTATATATTCAACCTCAACCATGTTGAAAATGTCTAACAATATTACATTATACTTTGCCTGATTTCCTAATGTCTCTATTGATATCTGCTTTCCTACATATTTTCCCCAGTTCATCATTGTGACTGACTCTTCATATGTGCTCATATTTATGTTCACTCTCTACCCAAAACCCTATTGCTAATGAAACTTTCGTTCAAATCCTATATTCACTATTTTTTCTAAACCTACTGACAACCTTCCTAATCCTGCCGACTATTCCTTTTTGACTGGATGTTCTCTAGGACATTTAATCATCCAAGGTACAAGGTCCTTTGCCATTGCACATCGATTTATCTGAGATATCTGTTCAGAACATAATTCAAAGCAAAGTATCTCACTAAAGGGCCCATTGCCCTTCAGGGCTTCAAATCGTACCTAGATTTCAGGTTTCATACTTATATTTCACCTATATATTCTTGTGAATATCGCAGGTTCCCAATACCATTATTCATCCCGCAGAATGTTTCCTAACCCAAATAGAATATGTTATTAACCCTAACCATACACTGTTCCCTCAATCTAACTTCACAAAAGAGCAGGGACAGAGTTGGTCTTACAATACAGGAATGTAGGGGATCTTTCACCTGCTGAGAACCTCAAAGTTTGATGAGAAATGATCCCTAGAGAAGATGTAGCAGCTATGAAGGACCTGAGAGAGCAAAAGTCATCTTCCATGCCAAACCACCTGTTCAGGATGAAGTGATGTGTCTGAATCAGCCTCTCTCCTACTGATATAAAGAAGATGGACCAAACCAACCCTGTGTGGAGAGCTTCTCCTTGGTGTCTACGGTTGATATACCATTCTAACTTCTGAAAGTGTCACAGGAAGTAGGGGCAGCCTCCATCTCAAGGGACCCTTGGAAACAAGTGTTAGGACAAAGTGGTTGCCAAGGCAGTGACCTCATTCCCTTCCTGTTGGAATTGACCTACCTCACTTCTTTGGTGATGTAACTCTCTGAACTTGGGATCCAGGAAGCCAGGCACACAGAGCCAGTCCCAGTCCCATTCCCAGTGGACTTACTTGTTTGGATTTACCAAGGAGAGAGTCTGTCTCTCTTGGTACCTAATGGTTTGAGGATGACAAAATGTAAGTAGAGCTCTGAAGATGGGCCTTTAATGAGAAAGCAGGTAGTGGTCAGCACAGGCTCCATACAACTTCACAGAGATGGACAAGAAGACCAGACCTGAGACAGGACAGGCCATTTTGGGGGAACATAGTATGGACCACCAGTCAGAGGACACTCTGGATAGTCACAGACTTACATGGGGGAAGGAGGTGACTTTTTGATTGTGGGTGTGAGTTTGGGGTTTTGTCTCATGTTCTGAGAATAGGTAGGAAAGGTGGTTTGTTTGGTTTAGAGTGGACTGTTTCTAGAAAGTCCTTTGACAAGGCGACTGTGTCTGTGTCTGTGTATCCCACTGTGTCCTTGGTTGTACATATTAGAAAGCAGAATAGATCAATGGATGTATCCTGTCTAGTAGAAAGCTTCCCAGAATTCATCCTGCCCATTTTAGGAAAGGACTGTTGGTTGCTTTTCGATGGGCAACACCTACTATCTTCCTAAGTTCCTGTTTTCTTCCTGAATTCTGGCCACTCTCCAGAATAGGCTCATGTTTTTTTGTCCAAGATATGTACCACATCCAAGCTCTGTGACATGGCCATGTACTGGATAGCTGAAGGGAATTGCAAGCATCTCACAAAACTCAGAAATCATTGTGACTAGTAAAGTCTCAGTGGAGAAACCCTGCATTGGAATTTGCTGACTTATTGTTCTGTTACCCTGAAGTCAGGAAGGTCTTTGCCTCAGGCCACCCCTTTGTGAATTTTGAAGAAAAAAGTTTTCAAATGGAAGTGAATGGGCATCACCTGTGGCTCTTTGCTTAACTGCTTTGGAAAAGTATGTGTCTGAATCAGCCTTGTGGCTCTGTGTGAGGCTGTGGCTTAGATTATCAGCTCCTGATGGATCTAAAGAAAGATGCAATGTGTGCATCCAAAACCAAAATGGCAAAAAGATCAGTCATTGTGGATGAAGTCTCTCGCCTTCCTCTGTAAGTTTCCTGACTTCCACCAAGTGAGAATAGGGATCATTTGGGTCAAATAAGTTCTTTCAAGCGCTGCAAAGTTGCTTTTGTTTCCTAGTTACTCCAAATCACATAAGGAATCTAAACCTGACAGTCAGTAGGCCTCAAATTGGAGAAGCAGAGCAGTATTAAAGGAAGAACTATGTGATCAATCCTAGTTCACAGGAAGGGTGTTCAGGCCACCCTGAGGTTAGGCAAATGAGGGGCAAGGGAGCTTATTTTGGACACTCTCTTGGGCTGCGCCATTCATGAAAACCTCTAGCCAAAGGGTATAATGAGTGTATATATGTAAGAAGTTGAGTGCCATGTGAGAGTGATTTGGTTTTAATTGTGGTCATTTGTGTGGCAGTTGGAAGAGATGACTGGGTCCACCTGGTTTTGAACACTGGTGTGATTCTCCTCAGAGACTGAGTTCTGAAACTGACCTCAGAGAAGTAATTGCTTTGGAAAGAGATGTGTCTTAATCAGGCTCTTGGCCCTGTGTGAGGCTGTGGCTTAGATTATCAGCAACAGACGGATCAAAAAAATGATCCCATGTGTGCATCCAAAACCAATATAGCCAAAAGAGCAGTCATTGTGAATGAAGTCTCTCACCTTCCACTGTAAGGTTCTGAAAGAATAAAAGAAATTGAAATCGAAATGTAATGAACCAGGTTTTGTAAAGTTTCCAAGTTGCACTCAGAACCTGAAATTCCTGTGGCAGTTAAGACAATTCCTGGAACTGCCCATTAGATGTGTGTTGAAATCTTCCCTGACCACCTAGTTACTTAACAACCCCTTCCCAGAAGCCGTGCATCTCACCACGTATACATCTCAGGGCTTCAACCAATCAGTTTAAATGTATACCCCTTCTGACGGCTGACCAATCACCCCCTGCCCCAACTTTTCCCGCCAATGAATGTGCTAATCATGTTTTAGAGTTGTTATTTCATTTTCCCGTGGTACATGATGATTTCCTAAAGGAGGCTATGATGTAGGTAAAGTCCCTGAGCTCTCTAAAGAATGTATATAAACTCTGCTCAAGTTGTTCTCGGGGCTCTTTGTTCTTTGCTCCTCTGAAGGGAGCTCTGAGGCCTAGCATTCTGGACCCCCAATAAACCCTTTGCTGATGCATGAGAAATCCTCTTTGTTGTCTTTTCCTTTGATGTTCGCAGCACCTTTTCATCTGGAGGCCCCAGGTGAGATATCCGGGAGCGGTGAATGGAAGACCTCAAGGGAGTCCTCTCGGGGTAAGTAAGGTGCCTCTTTCTGGTTTCGGGTTTCAGGCTAGGGCGTGGCAAAGTGGCTGTTGGTGAAGAGCATTAGCTCTCTCCTATGGTGTGACAGACGTGTCACAGAGCCAAGATCACGTCCCTGAGGGACACTCCGGAGGACTAGGGAATTCAAGGAATAGTAGTTTCCTCAACTCGGTTATGTTTTGCTTCAGGATTTGATTTGCCAGCCCATCAGGTTTTGCCGGTAACTCAGTTTTGGTCATTGTTCTGAACTCATGTTGAGTTTACTGTCTGTTTTTATTGTCTAACCCATCAATATTTTCCAGTTACTCAGTTCAAATCTTTGTCTTGGACTCATGTTAAACGTTTACTGTTTGTCTTTGTGTTGTGTTTGTGTCTTCAATGTCCCTGTTTGAGTAACTCCCATTATGGGACAAAGCACTTCCTCTTCTCTGTCCCTGACCCTTGATCATTGGACTGATGTCCGCTCAAGGGCCCAGAATCTTTCTTTTTCAGTAAAACACCGTACCTGGCAGACTCTCTGTGCTTCAGAATGGCCCATCCTCGAATTCAGATGGCCCCAGAAGAATCCTTCCACTTTCCTCTAATCCGAAAATTCACAGATATTGTCATTCAGCCGGGGCCACGTGGCCACCCAGATCAACAGCCATATACTCCTTCCCCCACATTCCTATCATTCAAACTTTCCGCTCCTCTCCCTCTTCCTTCCATTCTCCCTGAGTCACAAGACTGGACACTCCACCCCCTCCTTATTGTCTACTCTCCCTCCCCAACCCCCAACACAGTTCCTGATGATCCTCCCACCGCTGACTCAGCCTCTCCACTGCTAGAGGCAATTGGGCCACACCCAAGCCCTCCAGGGGACTTCCCCACAGCAGCAGCAACCCCTCCTCCCCTGGAGGAAGATGGGCAACCTAAAAGAACCCACCGGCGATGGATAATAGAAAACTCAGAAGCCCCTGTGATGCTCTCTCTCCATCCCTATGGGCCCATGAACCAACCCAACTGGGACCCCAACACCTTTGAAGGTAGGAAGCATCTGTCCACTTATCGCCGGGCTCTAAAAGCGGGTCTCAGAGTGGCCGCCAGAGAGCCGACCAATTTAGCAAAGGTAAGAGAGATTATCCAAGGGCCTAATGAGTCTCCCTCTATGTTTCTGGAGAGAATTATGGAAGCATATAGAAAATATACTCCTTTTGATCCTCAGGCAGATGACCAAAAGGCATTTGTTACAATGGCCTTTATTGAGCAGGCTGCCCAAGATATTAAGAGAAAGTTACAATGTCTAGATGGGTTACAAAATACGACCTTAAGAGATTTAGACAGAGAAGCTGAGAAAGTATATTATAAGATATATATTATAAGTATATATTATAAGTATATAAGTATATTATAAGAGAGAAACTGAGGAGGACACAGAACAGAGGAGAGAGAAGGAAAGGGAAGAAAAAAAGGATGAAAGGAGCAAAAGGCAGACAAAAGCATTGGCTAAGATTTTCTTCACAGCAGCAAATACGCCAGAAATTAAAAAGCAGGGAGTCAGAAAGGGATACTTGGGCCCACGCCAAAGGCTTTCCCTGGCCTCAGATCAATGTGCCTACTGTAGAGAAAAAGGACACTGAGTCAAAGAGTGCCCCAAAAAGAAGAAGCCACGGCAGCCCGCCATGCTGACTCTAGAAGAGGACTAGGAATGTCAGGACTCGGATCCCCTCCCCGAGCTCAGGGTAACATTTGAAGTGGAGGGGCCTCCAGTGAACTTTGAAGTGGATACAGGAGCAGTATACTCAGCCTTTAAGGCTTCACTGGGCCCCATATCAAATAAATGGTCCCTAGTTCAAGGGGCTAATGGCACTACTTATCGGGCTTGGACAACTAAGAGGATTATGGAAGTAGGAAAATGTAAAGTCCACCACTCTTTCCTAGTAATCCAAGAATGCCCAGCCCCATTGATGCACAGGGATCTGTTTACCAAACTCGGGGCTAGAGTAACCTTTAACCCTGATGGTCCCCAAGTGGATGTTCTAAAACCTTCAGTAAAAACTCCCATAGTCACAGAATTGACTATGTCCATAGAAGATGAACATCAACACTTCGTGCCCCCTAGGACTGATCAAAGAGGCAAACTACAACAGAAATGGATAAAAGATTATCCTAATGCCTGGGCAGAAACTGCTGGGTTAGGTCTAGCCATAAAACAACCTCCAATAGTAGTAGAATTAAAAGCCTCTGCCTCTGCAATCAGTGTTAAACAATATCCTCTAAGCAAAGAAGCTAAGGATGGGATAAGTCACCATATTCAGAAATAATTGGCCCGTGGGGTCCTAAGGCCCTGTCAATCAGCCTGGAATACCCCCCTGCTACCAGTAAGAAAGCCAGTAACTAGGGACTACAGTCCTGTTCAAGAACTAAGAGAGATCAACAACAGAGTGAAGGACATTCACCCCACAGTACCCAATCCATATAATTTGCTTAGCACTCTGAATCTGGACCGGGAATGCTACACTGTGCTGGACTTAAAAGATGCTTACTTCTGCTTGCCCCTACATAAGGACAGTCAGTTGCTGTTTGCTTTCGAGTGGATAGACCCAGAAACTGGAACATCTGGCCAAGTAACCTGGACTAGACTCCCACAGGGGTTCAAACCCCCCCCCACTCTCTTTGATGAAGCCCTCCACAGGGACATAAACGACTTCAGAACTGCACACCCCGAAGTCACACTACTCCAATATGTGGATGATCTGCTACTGGCAGCGGACACCAAGGAAAACTATGAGTCTGGGACCCAAGCACTATTATCCGAGCTTGCTCGGCTTGGATATAGGGCTTCTGCCAAAAGGCCCAAATTTGTCAGCAAGAAGTAATCTTCCTGGGTTATTCTCTTAGGGGTGGCAAATGATGGCTAACTGAGAACAGAAAACAAACCATTGTGCAGATACCACCCCCATCTAATAAGAGACAACTCAGAGAGTTTCTTGGGACTGCTGGATTTTGCAGGTGATGGATTCCTGGGTTCGCCTCTCTGGCTGCCCCTTTATACCCGCTGATAAAGTGGAATGCCCAATTCCAATGGACCCCTGAGCACCAACAAGCTTTTGATAATGTCAAAAAAAGGTGCTGCTATCTGCTCCGGCCTTAGCACTCCCAGATATAGATAAACCCTTCACTCTCTACATCGAGAAAAAGAAAGGAATAGCATGGGGAGTGTTCACTTAGACTTTGGGACTTTGGAAAAGGCCGGTAGCATTCTTATCAAAAAAACTGGACCCAGTGGCTACTGGGTGGCCCCGTTGCTTAAGAGCTATAGCAGCGGCAGCGCTTCTAATAAAAGATGCTCATTAATGAACGTTGGGACAGAAGCTATCCATTATAGCCCCCCATGCCCTGGAGAGCATCATCTGTCAACCTCCAGATAGGTGGCTATCAAACTCCAGAATAAGCTACTACCAGAGCCTCTGGATTAGCAAAGACAGAATAACTCTTAGACCTTCTGCTCCACTCAACCTGGCTGCCAGAAGAATCATCAGGACCTGTCGCTCATGAGTGTCAACACATACTGGCAGAGGAAACCAGTATAGGACGAGACTTGAAGGATCCAGCCACTGCCTCACCCTGAAGTCGTATGGTTTACGAAAGAGAGCAGCTTCCTCCAAGATGGTATGTGGTGGGCTGGAGCAGCAGTAGTTAGCAAAACTAATGTCATCTGATCCTCTGGTCTCCCAGAAGAGACATCAGTCCAAATGGCAGAACTGATTGCCCTTACGAAAGCATTGGAACTAGCAACAGGCAAAAGGGCCACCATATACACTGATAGCCACTATGCATTTGGCAATGCTAATGTGCACAGGGCTATTTACCAGCAAAGGGGGCTATTAACCTCCACTGGGAAAAAAATAAAGAACAAAGTTGAGATTCTCCACCTTCTCTCAGCAGTGAAGGGCACTAAGGAACTAGCTATAGTGCACTGTCCAGGGCACCAGAAGGGAAACGACCTCGTTGCAGTTAAAAACAGAAGGGCAGATGAGGAAGCTTAATTGGCAGCCCTAAACGGAGTGACTCTGTTAACTTTTTCCACACCAGGGGGATCAACATTCAGGAGACTTGGCCACACTGGAACATTCAGGCAACTTATCATCTGAGGAGACAGATGCAGAACTCTGGGACCCTACAGAGCCAAGTTTACAATTTCAAAAAGCCCACCTTTATGTCAAAGACGTACACTAGCTCACCCACTTAAGCTCAAAGAAGTTATAGGCACACTTAAAGGACCGAAGAAAGGATTTTTTATTGACTGACTTACAGAGGAAAGAAATAGCTTAGAAGGTGACTAGAGCTTGTCAAGTCTGCCAATTAGTTAATGCTTACCCATCCAAGCTTCCTGCAGGGAAGCACTTACGAGGAACCAGACCAGGACAATTTTGGGAAGTGGACTTTTCCTGAAATTAAGCCAGGAAGGTATGGACTTAAATATCCCCTAGTCTTTGTAGATACTCTTTCAGGATTGGTTGAAGACTTCCCCATGAAGAAAGAAATGGCTCAGACGGTGCTCAAAAAGATTCTAGAAGACATTTTTCCAAGGTTTGGCCTGCCTAAGGTAATAGGGTCCAATAATGGACCGGCATTTGTTGCCCAGGTAAGTCAGGGATTCACCAGGACCCTGAAGATTAATTGGAAGTTACATTGTGCTTATAGATGCCAGAGCTCAGGACAGGTAGAAAAAATGATTAGAACCATCAAAGAGAATTTAAAGAAATTAAGCTTGGAGACCTGCATAAAAAAATTGGACTATGCTCCTACCTTAAGCACTGTTTCGTGCAAAAAGTACACCCTCTGCCTCTTTGTGTAAACTCACCACTTATGAAATTCTCTATGGTGCCCCTCCTTTAGTAAGGGACCTAACCCCAACTCTGAGACTTAATGATTCCTTTCACACCCCCTTGCTTGACAGACTTAAAGCCCTTGAACAAACACAGCACCCAGCGATACCTGTGGAAACAGTTGGCCAGTGCTTATCAGCCTGGAGACGAGGGAACCCCACATCGATATCAAGTGGGAGTCTTCGTCTACGTGAGACGGCATCAGGTATCATCCCTGGAACGCCGCTGGAAAGGACAATACCAGGTGCTGCTTATAACACTTACAGTGGTGAAAGTGGATGGAATCACTTCCTGGATCCATGCCACCCATCTCAAGCCTGCGCCCTGTCCAGCCTCCGGCTGGAAACTGGAACAGACTGGTAACCCTCTCAAGTTGCGTGTCCGTCGTGTGGGTAAGGCTATGGATTCTTCCCCTGACCACCAGCAGTCCTAATCACCATCAGCCTGTTCAGCAACAATGGCAGCTATAAATCCTACTGGGCAAGTAGTGTGGTCTATTTCACATACAGCCCTCTTATGGACTTGGTGGCCATCTCTCTACCTGGACATTTGTCAGCTTGACATAGGCCTCTCTGACTGGGATCTCCCTGACATAGAGGACTTCACACAGATCCCACTCAAACCCAAACCAGGGCAACATAGACCACCTTACCCCATGAATTATGGATATCATCTTCCCCAGCTCAGGTGTAAACTAGCCAGTCTTGATTTTTATGTGTGCCCAGCTGATTTCTTAAGTCGCAAACAGGCCCAAACCTGTGGAGGACCCAGTGACTTTTATTTAAGATCTTGGGGTTGTGAACAAATGGGAGCTACATGGTTGAACCCAAACTCCGCAGACAGTATCATTCAGGTAGGAAAAAATGACACCTGGATTGATCCCAAGAAATGTGCCACTAGCCAAGTTGTGTCAAAAACTCGCTGAGGAAAGAATAGTCTATGTTACCCCCTCAATATAACTTTCACTTCCAAAGGAAGGGGCTACCTCAGAACAACATGGTCTATGGGAAATACATGGGAAATGCGATTCTATATTTATGGCCCTCGTTATGACTTTGGTCACTGGTTCACCATCCTGCTTAAAAAGGAAGAAAATCCCACAGCAATAGGGCCCAATCCCCTCAAGCCAGGAATTAAGCCTCCAAAACCTCCCATGCCTAGATCTACCAGAACCCCTCAACCATCTCATACTTCCCAGTTTCCATCTTTGCCTACTTCCCCAGTCCAGAGTACAGCTGACTCCTGCCCCTGGGAACTAATTAAAGGAACCTTAATTGTACTGAACTCCACACAGTCAGAACTCCTTGCATTTCAACCCATGTATTTGACAGCTTTGTAAATTATTGTTTAATGGTGCAGATACTTCCCAGGGTGGTTTATTATGATGCAGAATCATTTTAAGGTCTACTAGGGGGACAAACAACCTGATTTTGCTGGCATCCAGTGTCCCTTACTATAGCCATCCTATTGAGGATAGGAGCTGCTGCAGGAGTGGGTACAGGAACAGCTGCTATGATCCATGGGTCACAACAAATGGCCTGATTAGAAACAGCAATAGATCAAGACTGGAAGACATTAGAGACCTCCATCACAGTGCTGTAGGAATCCTTAAACTCTCTCTCTGAAGTTGTTTTACAGGACAGGCGAGGATTAGACCTCCTCTTCATGAGGGAGTGGGGCCTCTGTGCTGCACTGAGAGAAGAATGTTGTTTTTATGCTGACCATACTGGAGTTGTAAAAGAATCCATGAGTAAATTGAGAAAATGCCTTGAAGAGCGCCAGAGAGAAAGGGAGATTCAACAAGGGTGGTTTGAGTCATGGTTTACCCAGTCCCCCTGGTTAACTACACTCCTATCAGGCTTAGCTTGACCCCTGATCATCCTTATGGTGTTGCTAACTTTGGGACCTTGTTTGCTTAACCGCATAGTTTCGTTTCTCCAGGCTCAAATTGGGCAGGAAAAACTCATGGTAATCAGACAGAAATACGCTCCACTGGCAGAAATAGAGTGTGAGACCCCGCAATAATTATGATTCATTACTTTTAAGATTAAATGTAGTAAGAAAAAGGAGTGGGAAATGAAAGAATAAAAGAAATTAAAATTGAAACATAAAGAACCAGGTTTTGTAAAGTTTCCAAGCTGCACTCAGAACCTGAAATTCCTGTGGCAGTTAAGACAATTCCCGGAACTGCCAATTAGATGTGTGTTGAAATCTTCCCTGACCACCTAGTTGCTAAACAACCCCTTCCCAGAAACCGTGCAGCTCATCACGTATACATCTCAGGGCTTCAACCAATCAGTTTAAACGTATACCCCTTCTCAGGGGTAACCAATCACCCCCTGTCCGACCTCTTCCTGCCAATGAATGTGCTAATCATGTTTTTGGGTTGTTATTTGATTTTCCCGTGGTATGTTGATTTGCTAAAGGAGGCTATGATGTATGCAAAGTCCCTGCCCTCTCTAAAGAATGTAAATAAACTCTGCTCAAGTTGTTTTTGGGGCTCTTTGTTCTTTGCTCCTCTGAAGTTAGCTCTGAGCCGCAGCATGCTGGACGCCCAATAAACCTTTTGCTGTGGCATGAGACAGTCTCTTGGTGGTCTTTTCCTCCGACTTTTGACCGACCTTTTTACCTATGAAGGACCTGAGAGAGCAAAAGTCAAATCCATGTCAACTTCCATGTCAAACATCCTGGTCAGAATGAAGGAATGTGTCTGAATCAGCCTCTCTCTTCTTAATGTAGATTAAATGGACCAAACCAGGCCTGTGTACAGAGCTGTTCCCAGATGCCTATGGTTGATATACCATTCTAACTTGTGAAAGTGTCACAGGAAGTAGGGGCAGCCTCCATCTCATGGGACCTTTGGAAGCAACTGTTAGAACAAAGTGGTTTTCCATCACAGTGACCTCATTCAGTTCCTGAAGGAAGTGACCTACCACACTTCCTTGGTGATGGAACTTTCTGAACTTGGGATCCAGGAAGCCATGCACCCAAAGCAAGTCTTAGTTTCAGTCCCAGTGGTCTCAATTGTTTGAATTTACCAAAGACAGAGTCAGTGTTTCTTGGTACCTACTTATGTGATGATGGCCAAATTTCAGGAGAGCTCTGAAGAGTGGCTTTTTCTGAGAAAGCAGGTAGTGGCTCAACCATGGCTCCTGACAACTTCTAAAAGTTTGAAAAGAAGACCAGATCTGAGATTGGACAGGCCATTTCGTGGGAACATATTATGGCTCACCAGTCAGAGGACACTCAGGATAGTCACAGCCATACTTGGGGGAAGGAGGTGCCGTTGTGGGTGTCGGTGTGAGTTTGTGGTTTTGTCTCATGTTCTGAGAATAGGTAGGAATGGCGGTTTGTAGGTTTGGACTGGAAAGTTTCTAGAAAGTCGTTTGACAACACGAGTGTTTCTATGTCTGTGTATCCCACTGTATCCGTGGTTGTAGACATTTGAAATGCGAATGCATCAATGGTTGTGTCCTGTCTAGTATAAAGCTTCCCAGCATTCTTCCCACCCAATTTAAAAATGGAGTGCGGCTTGCCTAATTGATGGTGAACAGCTACTATCTTCCTAAGTTCCTCTTTTCTTCCTGAATACTGGCCACTCTCCAGAGTATCCTCATGGTTTTGTTTCCAAGATATGTACCACGTCCAAGCTCTGCTACATGACCATGTACTGGATAGCTGAAGGGAATGCGAGCATCTCAGAAAACTCAGATATCAGTGTGACCAGTAATGTCTCAGTGGAGAAACCCTGCTTTGGGCCATTTTCTTACTTATGATTCTATTACCCTTAATGTCAGGAAGGTCTTTGCCTCAGGCCACCCTTTTGTGAAGCCTGAAGAAAACAGTTTTCAAATGGAAATGAATGGGCATCACCTGTGGCTCTTTGCTTAATTGCTTTCGAAAAGGATGTGTCTGAAACAGCCACTTGGCCCGGTGGGGTGGCAGTGGCTTAGATTCTCAGCACCTGATGGATCTAAAGAAAGTTTCCAAGTGTGCATCCAAAACCAAAATGGCCAAAAGAGCAGTCATTGTGGATGAAGTCTCTCACTTTCCTCTGTAAGCTTCCTGAGCTAAATCAAGTGAGAATAGGGATCATTTGGGTCAAATCATTTCTTCAAATCCCTGCAGAGCCTAGCCGATAGGGGCTTGGGTTTTCTATGATACCAATTCACATAAAGAATCTATACCAGACAGTCATTAGGCCTCAAATTGGAGAAGCAGATCAGATATAGGGCAGGCCTATTTGATCACTCTTGGTTCACAGCAAGGGTGTCCAGGCCACCCTGACTTTAGGCAAATGAGGGGCAAGGGTGCTTATTTTGAACAGTGTATTGGGCTGTGCCCTTCATGGAAACCTCCAGCCAGAGTTTATGATGAGTGTCTATGTGGAAGAAGATGAGGAGCATGTGGGAGTGTTTTAGTTTTAATTGTGGTCATTTGTGTGGTGGTTGTAAGAGATGCCTGGGTCCACCTGGGCTTGAACTCTGGTGTGATTCCTCTTAGAGAATGCGTTATGGAACTGACTTCAGAGAAGTATCGCCATGAATTGTGTTGGGATTTTAGGAGGCCACACATGAGAGTCGCCCTTGGACACCGAGATCTAAGCCCAGAGTGGCTTTCCACAGAGCACTGGGAATCTCAGCCAGGATATCACATGATTTTTTTTCTGAAAGACTTGGAAGCCATAGTTGAGAGTCAAAACACACATGGACCTTACATTGTAGACCTCAATGGGGCTGGCTTCATGTGACCTTTTGGCCAGTCTTTGGGAACCCTTGCCTGTGAGAGTTCTCTACATTATTCATTGAAATGTGCTTCCTCTAAATTTAATGGTTCCTTAATGAATTGAAACCCACAGTTTCTCCAACTTCGTCTTTGAAAATGGCTAGATAAATACCATGAAATTTTTGAACTTCCCATGGCCACCTGCCACTGGAGAACCTTTGGATGTACAGTTGCTGATCCTGAGTGTACCAGACAGTGCCTTGATTGACTGGGTTTTATGAAAATGGTGTAGAACAGAGATGCCAGTATGTTGGGGCCTGATGAGTAGTGGGCCAAAAGCTGTTGTGTGCAGCTGTGTGATAAAACATCTGTGGTCGGGACATGTGATTCTGCCATTGACTTCCAAATGACTTGTGGCTGACATGTTACAGACAGGAATCACTTATATGTCTGAAACCTCTCCATAAAAGGCATTTTGTTATATGGAGACGTTTCAGGGCAATGTTCAGAATCAGGTTGCTATGGTCAAAGGGTCAAGCTATGTGGGATAGAAGCCTGGTTGGTGCATTCTCCTGCAGACCCTGACCCACCACACGTGACAGGACTCCCTACATCACTGTGTACCAGTTGAAGTCATTGTATTTCATGAGGCAAATACCAAACTCCCAGTGCAGGAGAAAGAAACACCATGAAAAGTGGAGGATGACCAAATGGCTTCACAGTCCACATGCGGAGACACTTAGCTTTCAGTGGCCACAGTTTACCTACAGAGAGAAGTCAGCACTGCTTCCTCATGTTCTTTGGAAAAATTGAAACAATATCCTCCAGGTCTCATAGATGTAGACCCAGCTTTGATGGTCTCATTTGAATGGAAGCTAAAGCTTCTGACAACAACATATATGTCGAGTGCCCATCGTCAAAGGCAGTTTCTCAAGAAGTCTTTAGTCCGGCAGAGCTCCAGGTTTGTGTAGTGTTTACCTTTTAGACCAGGTTGCAAGAAAAGACCACTGTCTCCAATTAAAATCAGATTAAAGCAAGCTTATTATTTCCACCACCCTGGCTGCCTCTCCCTCCCAAAACGTTGGGAACAGGAGAGCAGCCCAGCTTTATAGCCCAGAAAGTTACACAAAAGTGGGGTTAAAAATAACAGAATTCTGACAAGCATCACACTAATGGTATTTTACATTTTTGTTTGCTGGCCCCAACATCAGAATTTATGAGGACCATTAGAGCCTCAGAGAGTGTCGTCTGGCCAAGGAAGGCCAATATTTATGAGGTGTCAACAAAGTTTCAGAGAGGGCTGTTATCTGGTCAGAGAGCCAGGCATGGGTGAGTTCAAGGCACGGGCAGGCTTTCCAAGCAGGTTCAGATCTTGCTGCAATTTATAGTTAAGCCAAAATTATCTTTTCACGGCTTTGTGGCAAGATGGCTGCCAATTTTAATAAAAGATCAGGTTGGGTCAATCATTCCCCCCTTTTCTAATGTGTTTTTTTCATATATTTGATTGGGTAGGAAGAGCACTGTGGGAATTTTAATCCCTCAGGTAATAGTCTCCCGATTTTTTGAACTCACCCAAAAACAGGTCTCCCTGATTTTACCTGACTTAATTAATTACTTATATTGATATTCTATTTATTTTTGTCTCCATTGTTGTAAGAAGAGAGGCGTCACTCATTTAGACTTCTTCTGAGCTGAGAGAGGGTGACGTGAGGGGGCACCGCCTGAGGGACATTAGTCGCCTTTTAGAAGTCAGTTAGGTTTGAAGTCTGGATGGGGAAGAACAGGTAGTAAAGTCATCTGGGAATGGGTTCTTCTATGAGAGAAACAAAAAAACATGAGTACTTAATAAATGTTGCAGCAGCTGGAACATGTCACTGTATAGAAGTTCCCTCACCAGTCTTTAATATCCCCAGTTATCAGGACTGTCAACTTAATATTTAACTTTTAGTGTTACATTTGTCCCTCCCCATAAGATTCAGTTTAATAATTTAATGTCATCTGATCTTGCAAAATATTTTTACTAGTATGACCTCTGTGTCTAATAGAGAAACCTTTAATTCTCTTACTCATTGCTGGATAATCATACTAACAAATACCAAGCCTATGTGTTTAGGTTAAGAATATCTGTAGGCCTTCAACTAAAAACTTCTGCCACTGGCAGATAATCTTGATAGCCTCTTTTTATAGTTATCAGGCATTCCTGTCTGAGAATCCTTCTTTGTAGCCTCCAGTCTTACTTATTTTGGGAGGCTAACATAAAGTGTATACCTTAAAATATTATTATTACTATTATTATATAAAATGCCCAGAAATGGCTGTAATTTGTTTTTAACTGTCTTTTCTAAGTGTTTAAGATGAAGCAGTCAAACTGACTTTTGTTCCTATCTATTCTGAGGAGTCAGCTGAGATTTTATGGGAGTCATTCCTGGGGAAACTTGAGAGCAGCTTCTCAGTTCTGCTAGTGCCATTTGCGCTAGGTGGGTCCAGGTCTTGCTTGACCATGTGGCTTCCCTCGGAAGCATCAGGGATGTTTCCCTTCTCTGATGACTCTCCTCTTCTTAGCAAATGCACTGATTGGCTTTCTGTTCTCCAGTGGTCTCATTAATCTCCCTGATCAGGAGGTTATGCGGTTCAGAGTTGCAAAGCTCTTTAGAGAAGTCCGCTGTTCCCTGGATACAGACTGACTCAGAGGGCAAGAGCCAAATATTGGTTTTCTTGTCCCTTTTCATATAACTTTAATTTTAAATCCTAATCTTAAACATCCATCAAATAAATTTTAACAGACTTATATAAAGAATACTGGGCTTTAATGTCTATAATTTAAAATTATTTATCTTTTTATTATTTGGGATCTGTATTATTCTGTCTGTCTTGTAGGTGATGGCTAATTATCTTAAATTAACCAATGTTGTGTTCTTAAAGCAACACTGCTGTAAAACACTAACAGGGAATCTTTATATCACCCATAAGGAAATTACAAAATAAAATTAACAACAGTAAACAAACTTAGTTCGTGTAATAGCTACCCTAAAATTTTTGGCTGAGTTATACATTATATCCTCTGTTTGAGATGCTAGTAATGTTGACAGGAAAAAAAAAAACTTTTGAAAATAACTTTAAATGAAATAACATCTGACCTACTGCTTTCGCAGTCATTCTCACATAATAAGATGGGACACAGAGCCTTATCTCAGGTAAGGCAGGGCTCTTTATTAATCTTAAGTGTTTTAATTCTAAAGCTAATCTTTGTTTTTTAAATATCATTTTACAAAGTTTACATAAATTATTTGAGGTCACATGAACATTAGCTAACACCGTATGATATAGCTTTTAAAACATGAATTAAAAAAAGGCTGAAAGTTTTTAACCTTTACATAGATTAGGCTCTCATTAACTTAAAATACATTTAAATTGTTCCCCAATATAAAAAGTAACATAAAAGTTTACATATCTTATTGACAACAGGTAAATAAATCCTATATATATATGTATATATATATATATATATTTTACCATACAAGTTCAGAACACCACCTTGATATTATGCTCTTTTAAAGTTTCTACCTTACAGACTTGTATACCTGGAAGATATGAGCACATTAAGAGCATCACAATTGCATTGATGTTTCTACATTAACCAAGTTTAGCTTTTAAAGAAATGGCAGTACAGTGCTCTAAAATAACAGTTCTTATTTAATCAGTTGTTTAATTTTTATGGTTGCTTGCTCTAGAAAAATAAAACTTAATAACCACAATGTTATTGGTAAAATTATGTTTTGAGAAATTTTTGTCTCTTTAACACATGACTGATTTTTACAATCTTATACAGACTTTAGGACAAACTTATACAGACCTTAGTAAATCAATCAGATATCTAACAAAAGTACTCATGAATGAGTAATCCCATATCAAATTTACTTTACTTATTTATCAAAATATTAGACAAATGTATTGAACAGTGTACCATTTTTTGTTGAAGAAAAAGTTCTAGAACCAAGGCATATTAGGCCTTTTGTCGGCATTAATATTTTATTAGATTTTTGAACACCTAGAAAAACTTGTAAGGTTAAATTTAAAGACATTTATTTTTATCTGTTTATCCAATTTAAATTGCACCAATTAAATCATGAGAATTTAAGATCTTTGGATCCACGTTTTAAAATTTGTTTATATGAGTGCTTTTTTTATGAGTGCTCCTTATATGTGTTAATTTGTATAACATATATATGATATAGGGATATATGTATATATAGACATACAACACTAACAAAAGTGTGCACACATAATAATAGTAAAGGCCTTGTAGCTTTTTGCAGTTGAAATCTCCATTGCAATGTTTCAAAAACTCCACTGTTGGTCAAAGATAGAGCTGATCAGAAAAACATTAACCTAGGTCTGTAGGATCAAAATCATGAGCTCAAAAAAAGAATACAGAATCTAAGGAAAAAAAATAAGAGTCCTAGAAAAAATGACTGGCCAGTAATTAGTAAATAGCATACAATTTACCTTTTTTCCTGCCTTAGGCCTCAGATCAGTCTCCTACTGAGCTTGCAGGCTTCTTTCATTTGCATTTCAACAAAAGTCCTTGCTGAGGTCTGAAAGGAGCAGGGTAAAACTGCTATTCTGAGCAGACACCTCAGGCCTAAGGCATTTTAACCATAATTTTGAGGTTCGGATGTTGAAAATTATGATACAATTTTAAGATGAAATTCACAAAATTTTATATCTTTACATCTTGTTTTGTCAACAGATACCATAATATGATTTACTATCCTTGTCCAAATTAATGCACTGGTACACACTGTGATATTTTCTCAGTCTACCCAATTCAAAATTGGTGAAAAATAAAACTGAATCTTTGGGAAGTTACTTGCCAACTTGGAAGTAGATTGCTTTAGTTTTCCATCCTAAGCATTTAAGTTATCTGGCATGAATTATCTGAAATCATAAACTAAACAATTACCTAAACCCGACTTTTAACTGCAAGATTGAGCAATGCTACAAAAACCCATCCAGATACCAGATTGTTACAATAAAACACCATCATTTAGACACACATTGAACTAATATCATTCCCAAGAAACAATTTATAATATCAGCACATTATTGCACATGTCTTAAAGGGCCAGAAACAAAGACACAAGACAGACAGAAAGGAGCTCCAGACTATGGCTGACAGACAGAAGCCTTAAAAACAGAGCAGATAAGAGAAAAATCTCCTACACCAGTGGCAGGATACATGTCCTCACAAGGGGATCAGATGTTTTCACAGACGGCAACCTGAAATGTAATATCAAGGGTTTCCATGGTGACTTTACTGCATTTAGTGTCTCCTTTTTCTTTTTCTTTTTTTTAAGAAGACAGAGGTGGCATAATCCTTACAGTGCAGGGAACGAAGGAAGGAATTCCCTGAAGCAACAGGGCTTTGGTAGATCCTGGGAGTCCCTCAGTCCCTCCTTTTACTTATAGGATTAACTCCTCTGGTTTGGTTCCACCCCAATCTCGCTCCATCTCCTAACATTTCAGTAGTCAGCTCTCAAAAAGTTCCAGGGTCGGGGGGTTATCAAAATTTGTAACTTAAATTTCGGTTTCTGACCTTGAAGCGAATTAATACCTATTTAATAATGAGGACAGGGTTTGAGAAAAATAAAAAGGGAGGTTTACTGCTTTGCTAACAAAGCAGAGACACAGGGGACTCTGCCCAAAGGTTGTGACTCTCTTGAACTGGAGCAACAAGGGGTTTTAAAGGAGTTTCCATTGTTAACCTGGGAGATACTCTGTTCTTTGGTGGCCAGCAGGCATTGCCCTCTGCAGTGGGTGAGTTCCAGGCTGCCAGCTAGGGGCTTCTCTCATCCTGCTTAACAAAGGGGGGTAAACTTCAACACAGTTTTTTAGAACACAGTCCAAAGGGTGTAAGGCTTACTTGCTTTATTACCCATTTTTACGTCCAATATCTTTAAGTTTTTACCACAGAAATCACACAACAAAATGCACAAAAGCAAACAAACAAGAAAACATATAGAACACAGAACAAAACACAAAGAAACAGAAACCTGGTGAAGATACAGAAAAACAGAGGAGCAATGAAATGTCTTGCTGAAGCTCCGGGGTAGGAGCTCCTGCGTGCCCGGCTGCACCTTTCTACCCTTTCAGAGAAATTCCATACAGAACAGAACAGAGGACAGAACAATTCTTGTTACTGTCCTGGACAGGAGTACATGTGAGCCTCCCCAGGCCACCTCTCTGTCATCAGAAGACATCTCCCTTAACCGGATATCAGATGTTATAAAGGCACCACCTACCTATGGAGGCCTCCTCCACCAGGTGCTTGCTAATAGTTTTAGTGCGATGGTTCACTGCAGTGCTCCCTGGACCAAATGCTCACTCCAAGGCTTTGGAACTTGGCTCTCCAGCCCTGAGCCCTGGAGGAAAGGCCAGCGTCAGAATTTCCAGCAGTCTGGTCTTATGATCTGGTAACGTCATCTCGCTGGGGAACTCCAAAATGTTAGACCAGGATGCAAGAAAATACCACTGACTCCAATTAAAATCAAATTAAGGCAAGCTTATTAGTTCAACCGGCTAGGCTGACTCTCCTTCTCAAAACGGCTGGAAAAAGACAGCATCCCCACCTTTCCTACACCCCAGCTTTATAGCCCAAAAAGTTACACAAAAAGGGAGTATCAGAAAACAGAACTTTGACAAGCATCACACTAATTGTAGTTTACATTTTTTATTTGCTGGCCCCAGCATCAGAAATTATGAGGACCATTAGAGCCTCAGAGAGGGTCGTTGTCTGGCCAGGGAAGGCCAATATTTATGAGGTTTCAGTAAGGTTTCAGAGAGGGCTGTGATCTGGTCAGTAAGACAGGCATGGGTGAGTTCAAGGCATGGGCAGGCATTCCAAGCAGGTTCAGAATTTGCAGTAATTTATAGTAAAGCAAAAATTATCTTTCCATGGCTTTGTGGCAAGATGGCTCCCAATATTAATGAAAGATCAGGTTGAGTGATCACCCCTGTCCCTTCCTTTTGGAAACTCCTCTACCACCTCCAAGGTTGTGAACTCCTGAGCATTTTCCATTCCAGATAAGTATTCACAGAATGTCTAACTCTTCTCCTCTAATTGTGTCTTACTTGGGGCAAAGGTAATGTCAAAGCATTGTTCTGGATGAGAGTGGGAAGATTATTGTATATCACATATTTGCATACACATTGGATTCATTTTCCAATTTTCCATTTGAAATACTGAATTCCTGGCACTAACCCATACCCTACTAGACTCTGACTAATAATCCTAATATGATGGTGAAACATAACCCAAGCAGAATAGAAATACAAGCCGTTCAGAGGAGGCATGGTGTGTAGTTGGAATTGCCTTTTGCATTATATAGTATAGGAGCTATAAATCTAGTCAATTTTTTTGTTGAAATAATTCTACATGTGTTTTTAAAGTTAACAAAAATGGGAATCCTGTCTCCCTTTCTCTGTAGCACATGTATTTTTATATGCACATAGAGAATTCTACCTGGTATCACACGTACATACTTGTGAGGTGGCTGAATTGGCAGATACAAATTGTGAGAAGAGATCACTACTCCTAAACGCTGTTCAAACTGAAAATTCAACCTATGGGTGAGCTTCCTAGTTCAATAACATTATACATAAATCCATGTTCAGTAAAATGAATATTTTTGCATCTGTGGATTATATATATTTCATGATGAATTTCGATTGGCATATATATTGCTACTTTTTTTCTTTTTTTGGTTGTTCAAAACGTTACAAAGCTCTTGACATATCATATTTCATACATTAGATTCAAGTGGGTTATGAACTCCCATTTTTACCCCAAATAAAGATTGCAGAATCACATTGGTTACATATCCACATTTTTACATAATGCCCTATTAGTTAATGTTGTATTCTGCTACCTTTCCTATACCCTATGATCCCCCCTCTTTCCCCCTCCCATCTTCTCTCTCTACCCCATCTACTGTAATTAATTTCTCTCCTTGTTTATTTTCCCATTCCCTTCACAACCTGTTATGTGTAATTTTGTATAACAATGAGGGTCTCCCTTCATTACCATGCAATTTCCCTTTTCTCTCCCTTTCCCTCCCACCTCATGTCTCTGTTAATGTAAATCTTTTCTTCCTGCTCTTCCTCCCTGCTCTGTTCTTAGTTGCTCTCATTATATCCAAGAAGACATTTGGTATTTGTTTTTTAGGGATTGGCTAGTTTCACTAAGCATAATCTGCTCTATTACCATCCATTTCCCTGAAAATTCCATGATTTTGTCATATTTTAGTGCTGCGTAATACTCCATGGTGTATAAATGCCACATTTGTTATCCATTCATCTATTGAAGGGCATCTAGGTTGGGTCCACAGTGCAGCAATTGTGAATTGTACTGCTAAGAACATCGATGTGGCAGTATCCCAGAGTTACACTATTTTAAGGTCTTCAGGAAATAGTCCAAGAAGGGCAATAGCTGGGTCAAATTGTGGTTCCATTCCAAGCTTTCCCAGGAATCTCCATACTGCTTTTCAAATTGGCCGCACCAGTTTGCGGAACAGCTCTCCTCATAGGCCTCATTTGGTCCATCTTCTCTACATTAAGAAGAGAGAGGCTTACTCAGACACAACCCTTCATCCTGACCAGGTTGTTTGCCAGGTTGTTTTGGTCTTTCAGGTCTTTCATAGCTGCCTACATCTTCTCCAGGGATCAAATATGCATGGACCTTTGAGTTTCTCAGTAGGTGGCAGATCCCCTACATTGCTGTATTGCAAGACGAACCCTGTCCCTTCTCTTTTGTAAAGTTAGATTGAGGGAACAGTGTATGGTTAGGGTTAATAACATGTTCAATTTGGGTTCGGAATCATTCTGATTGATGAATAATGGTATTGGGAACCTGCGATATTTATAAAACTATAGAGGTGAAATATAAGTATAAAAACAGAAATCTAGGTAAGATTTGTAGCCCAGAAGGGAATGAGGCCCTTTATTGGGATACTTAGCTTTTAATTATGTTCTGCACGTTTGTCTCAGATAAATTGATAATCAATGGCATAGGACCTTGTACCTTGGAAGATTGATTGTAGAAGAGAACATCCACTCAAATTTGGATAGTCGGTAGGATTAGGAAGAGAGTCGGTAGGTTTAGGAAGAAGAGTGAGTATAAAATTTGGATCAAATGTTCTTTAGCAATACGGTTTCATTTACACAGTGAATGTAAATGTCAGCACATGCGAAGAGTCAGTCACAATGATGAACTGCAGAAAATATAGGAAAGAAGATATCAATAGAGACATTACAAAATCAGGCAATTGTAAAGTGAATGATAGGTTTACACATTTTCAACAGGATCGAGATTGAATACATAATTTTAGGAAGAAACAAATATGTAGTCACCAATAGAAATGACATTTGAAAGCATTATGCAAACTGGAAATGGATGTTTTTAGTAATCCATATTCAACTTCCATTTAGGATTTGGTGCAATCATAAGTGTGACCTTTGCATTTTGTGCCCAGAAAATTATTGTGATAAAATATATATGTAGATCATGTGACATGAGTATTTTTTCCACCATTTCTGTGAGCAATATTTTAAGACATATAAATTAGTATTGGGGGTACAAAGTGGTGTACCCTGTGTCTATGAATATAGAGATAATGCATGAATAGAACATACTGTAAATAAATAATATAACGGATTCCACTTTAAATAATGGATTGAATTGTTATCTGAAAATATATAAGAAATCATATATTGACATACAATCAATAATTCCAACCAGTTATATATCTAATTGTCATCTTAGGGTTATTGTTTATCATGAAGTGTGTGTGAGTTTTGCTTAAAAAGTGATTATGGAAGTCGAAAATAATGTGTTTGGAAAGAAGTCTCATGAAATTACCAGTCAAGAAATATGGAGGAATCCATGTGTTCTGAAGCAGGAAGTGATTGAAAGTGAAACAAATGCCTATAAATTTGCTAAATTGTCGATGAAATATATATCCTGTGATGTGCATAAACTGAGGAAATAGTATGTACCACTGTTGAATAAAAATGAACGTCAAAGTACACATCATGTACCATTGGAATCTACTTGCATTGATGTTAAACTGGGTCAGTTACTGTAAAAATATTAGGATTCGCGTGCATCACTCACCGAAGTTAGTTTTCTTTTTTTTTAATTTTTATTTATGCTTGTTCAAAACATTACATAGTTCTTGATACATCATATTTGTCACTTTGATTCAAGTGGGTTATGAACTCCCATTTTTACTCCGTTTACAGATTGCAGAATCACATCAGTTACACATGCATTGATTCACATATTGCCATACTAGTGTCTGTTGTATTCTGCTGCCTTACCTATCCTCTACTATCCCCCCTCCCCTCCCCTCTCCTCCCCTCTTCTCTCTCTACCCCCTCTACAGTAATAAATTTCTCCCCCTTGTATTATTTTTCCCTTTCTTCTTGTATGTAATTTTGTATAACCCTGAGGGTCTCCTTCCATTTCCATGCAATATCCCTTCTCTCTCCCTTTCCCTCCCACCTCTCAGCCCTGTTTTAATGTTAATCTTCTTCTCATCCTCTTCATACCTATTCTGTTCTTAGTTAATCTCCTTATATCAAAGAAGATATTTGGCATTTGTTTTGAAGGGATTGGGTAGCTTCACTTAGCATAATCTGCTCTAGTGCCATCCATTTCCCTGCAAATTCTATGATTTTGTCATTTTTTAATGCAGAGTAATACTACATTCTGTATAAATGCCACATTTTTTAATCCATTCATCTATTGAAGGGCATATAGGTTGGTTCCACAGTCTTGCTATTGTGAATTGTGCTGCTATGTACATCGATGTAGCAGTGTCCCTGCAGCATGCTCTTTTTAGGTCTTTAGGGAATTGACCGAGAAGGGGAATAGCTGGGTCAAATGGTGGTTTCATTCCCAGCTTTCCAAGAAATCTCCATACTGCTTTCCAAATTGGATGCACCAATTTGCAGTCTCACCAGCAATGTACAAGTGTACCTGTTTCCCCACATTCTCACCAACACTTGTTGTTTGACTTCATAATGGCTGCCAATCTTAATGGAGTGAGATGGTATCTTAGGGTGGTTTTGATTCACCTTTCTCTGACTACTGGAGATGGTGAGCATTTTTTCATGTACTTGTTGATTATATGTCCTCCTCTGAGATGTCTGTTGAGGTCCTCGGCCCATTTGTTGATTGGGTTATTTGTTATCTTATTGTTTAATTTTTTGAGTTCTTTGTATACTCTGGATATTAGGGCTCTATCTGAAGTCTGAGGAGTAAAGATTTGTTCCCAGAATTTAGGCTCCCTATTTACCTCTCTTATTGTTTCTTTTGCTGAGAAAAAACTTTTTGCTTTGAGTAAGTCCCATGTGTTGATTCTAGTTATTAACTCTTGTTATTAACTCTTGTGCTATGGATGTCCTATTGAGGAATTTGAAGCCCGACCCCACAGTATGTAGATCGTAGCCAACTTTTTCTTCTATCACACGCCATGTCTCTGTTTTGATATCAAGGCCCTTGATCCATTTTGAGTGAACTTTTGTGCATGCAAGAGAAAGGGATTCAGTTTCATTTTGTTACATATGGATTTCCAGTTTTTCCAGCACCATTTGTTGAAGATGCTATCCTTCCTCCATTCCATGCTTTTAGCTCCTTTATCAAATAGAAGATTGTTGTAGCATTGTGGATTAATCTCTGTGTCCTCCATTCTGTACCATTGGTCCACCCGCCTGTTTTGGTACCAGTACCATGCTGTCATTGTTACTATTGCTCTGAAATTTAGTTTGAAATCTGGTATCGCTATACCGCCTGATTCACACATCCTGGTTAGAATTGCTTTTGCTATTCTGGATCTTTTATTATTCCATATGAATTTCATGATTGCTTTCTCTATTTCTACAAGAAATGCCGTTAGGATTTTGATTGGCATTACATTAAACCTATAGAGAACTTTTAGGAATATCACCATTTTGATGATATTAGTTCTCCCTATCCATGAACAGTGTATATTTTTCCATCTTCTAAGATCTTATTCTACTTCTCTTTTTAGGGTTCTGTAGTTTGCATTGTATAAATCTTTCACCTCTTTTGTTAGGTTGATTCCCAAGGATTTTAGTTTTATTTTTTGAGGATATTGTGAATGGAGTGTTTTTTTTTTTCTCATTTCCGTTTCAGAAGTTTTGTCACTGATATACAGAAATGCCTTTGACTTATGAATGTTGATTTTATATCCTGCCACATTGCTGAAATCATTTCTTACTTCTAGTAGTTTTTTTTGTAGACCCTTTTGGGTCTTCTATATATTGAATCATATCAGCTGCAAGTAGTGATAATTTAAGTTATTCTTTTCCTATTTTCATGCCTTTTATTTCTTTCATCTGTCTAATTGCTCTGGCCAGTGTTTCGAGAACTATATTGAATAGAAGTGGTGGTAGAGGACATCTCTGTCTTGTTCCAGATTTTAGAGGGAATGCTTCAATTTTTCTTCATTCAGAATAATGCTAGCCTGAGGCTTAACATAGATAGCTTTTACAATGTCGAGGTAAATTCCTGTTATCTCTAGTTTTTCAAATGTTTTGAACATAAAGGGATGCTAAGGGTCTATCCTTCTTATTTATTTTTTGCAGAACCAAACTTTAGTTTTGTAATTTTTTCAATAGTTTCTTTTGTTTCAATTTTGTTGTTTTCCGCTCTGATTTTAGTTATTTCTTGCCTTCTGCTACATTTGCTGTTGTTTTGCTCTTCCTTTTCTAGGGCTTTGAGATGAAGTGTGAGCTCATTTATTTGTTGTTCTTTCCTATTTTTGAGGAATGACGTCAAGGTGGTGAATTTCCCTCTTAAAACACCTTTCATTGTGTCCCATAGACTCCGATATGTTGTTTCTGTATTTTCATTTATCTTGAAGAATTTTTTGATTTTCTCATTTATGTCTTCTGTAACACATTAATCATTCAGTAACATGTTGTTCATTTTCAATGTGATGTAGGATTTTTCCTTCCTTCTTTTTCATTGGTTTCCAGATTCATTCCATTATAATCCAATAAAATTCATGGTATTAAGTCCACCCTTTATATTTACTGAAGGTTGCTCTATGGCATAATATATGGTCTATTTTTTAGAAGGATCCATGTGCTGCTAAAAAATATTATATCCACTTGATGATGGTTGATATATTCTATATATGTCAGTTAAGTCTATGTTATTGATTGTGATATTGAGTTCTATAGTTTCTTTATTCAACTTTTATTTGGAGGATCTGTCCAATGGTGAGAGAGGTGTGTTGAAGTCACCCATAATTATTGTGTTGTGGGCTATTTAATTCTTGAACTTGAGGAGAATTTGTTTTATGAACGTCACAGCACCATTTAATGGTGCGTAAATATTGATAATTTTTATGTCTTGTTGGTGAATGGTTCCTTTTAACAGTATATAATTTCCTTCATTATCCCTTTTGATTAAATTAGTCTTGAAGTCGATTTAATTCGATTTGAGGATGGCCACCACTCCTTGCTTATGAGGACCGTGTGCATGGTATATTTTTTCCCCACCTTTCACCTTCAGCCTGTGTATGTCTTTTCCATTCAGATATGTCTCCTGGAGGCAACATATTGTTGGATTTGTTTTTTGAATCCAAGTTACAAGCCTATGTTGCTTTATTGGAGAGATTAAGCCATTAATGTTTAGTGTAACTATTGATATATGGTTTCTACTGCCAGCCATGTTTGAATATTTATCGCTTTTTAAAATTTACTTTGTTTCTCCATGATTAGCTTTTCCCCCGCCCTCTGTCATTACTGAGGCACTTCCCACTGATGGTTTTGGTTGTTGTTTTTCATTTCTTTCTCGTGTAGTGTTTTGCTCAAGACACTTTGCAATGGTGGTTTTCTGGCTGCAAATTCTTTTACCTTTGTTTATCATGAAAGATTTTTATTTCGTTGTCGTACCTGAAGCTGAATTTTGCTGGATACAGAATTCTTGTTTGGCATCCATTGTCTTTCAATGTTTGAAATACGTTGTTCCAGGATCCTCTCACTTTCAGTGTCTGTGATGAAAAATAGGTTCCTAACCTTATTGGTTTACCCCTGAATGTAATCTTCCTCCTTTCTCTTGAAGCTTTTAAAGTTTTCTCTTTGTTCTGTATATTGGATAGCTTCATAACAATGTGTCTTGGCGTTGGTCTACTGTGATTTTGTGTGCTCTGTGTCCTGTAAGCATCTTCAATTTGTATATCCATTTCCTTTTTTATTTCTGGAAAATTTTCATTCCCATAGTTTGAATCTCTGTACCTTCCTCTATCCAGATGACTCATAAGTTTGGTTTTTTTATGTTATACCATATCTCTTGGATGTTTTTCTCGTGATTTTTTACCAGCCTTTCTGTGTTGGCTAGACTCTTTTCAAGATGATATATTTTGTCTTCATTATGTGACATTCTGTCTTCTACTTGCTCCACACGGTTAGTGATACTCTCAATTGAGTTTTTAATTTGGTTTATCGTTTCCTTCATTTCTAGAAATATTCTTTGAATATTTATAATCTCTATCTCCTGATAAAGAAGATTAACTTCTTCTTTTATCTGTTTATGTAATTCATTTTCAATGTGTTCTTTCACTGTATTTATTTGCTCTCTCGTATCCTCTTTAAGGTTCCATTTCATCTGTATAAGGTATTCCTTGAGTTCTTTATATGACCATTTTTCTGATAATTCTAGGTCCTCCTGAATATTTAGGTTATCCTTCATTGTTTGTACTCCTTTTCTTTCTTGCTTTTTGATGCTGCTCATGTTACTTCTTGTTCTGTTTGAGTGCTGAGTTACTTCTTATTCTTATAAATTTATTTGAAGCTTGGGAGGAAAGATATTAGAAGGGATGGGAAGAAGTCACTAAAGAGAATGAGAATAGGCAGGTAGAATTCAAGGATGGGGGAATAAGAAAATTGAAAAGAAATGAAAAGACAAAAGAAAAAAATAGAAAATAAAGAAAGTAATAATTTTTTAAAAATAATAATGATAATTAAAAAATGAAAATTAAAATTTAAAATAATAATAATAGTAAAATTAAAAAAATAAAAACATTAAAATAAGTTAAAGAACAACACAAAAAATTTAAATGAAAGAAAAAAAATAAAAATAAAATAAAAATAATAATAATAATACATGCAGTCATAGAGTTCAATTAACTTCTCTTCCAGTAGGTGGAGCTGTGCTCACTGGGCCAAGCTTCTCCTCTCAATAGGTGGGAACCAATCACTGTGCAGCAGCTCTTCCTCCCAGACTGGGCGGGTCTCTAATCCTGAGTGCCTAGGACCTTCTCTAGTGTTTCCTCAAGCCAGGCTCCGCTCAACTGTGACGCTCACCACAATACTTGCTACACGTCAGGTCTCTGCTCCTGGTAGCCCTGTTTTCATCAACGCTTGGCACTCTCTCCCTGTTTGCCTCCCTCAGACCCTAAGTTTATAGAGCTTGGGGCTGGGAACCCCCAGCGAATTTGCTTGCTCTCTGGTATCCATGCCCACATTAGCTGGTGTAAGAGACCTCAGTTGTCAGCACTGGTAGGAGCGGTAGCCAGGAATTCCACGCCACAAGTCCCACAGCACACATGATTCCCTCGGTCTGGCCATCTTTCTCACGGGAGACCTGGGAGGGCCCCTTAAGGGAGAGCTGGGAGGGGCCCTTAATGTTTCCCCGCTGTGTGGAGAGAGATGCATAGGGAATTACACACCTGTCGTACTGGTTTCAATGAAGTTATCTCCTCTGCCCATGACATCAGTTCTCTTCCACGGTGGTATCCCATGCAAATGGTGACCATTCGTTCCTTTTGCCAGGTGACCAATGAAATGGATGGGTCCTGACTGTGTCTCCAAAGCCCCATTTCAATCCAGTGGCCTTTTACCTCTGTAAATTCAGAAGGGCCGACCAGTTATTTCAGAGGGAACGTTAGTTCTGAGTCACAAGAAGCAGGCAAATCTGAGCTTCTATGCAGCCGATCCGGGCTCTGTGTGTTTTCTCAGGGGCCCAGACTGTTCGCACCAGATCCACGTCAGGTCAGCATTGCCTAGTGATTCTGAACAAACAGCATTTAGACAGTTTACGACTCCCTATGCCTGCGCAGCTAATGAGGTCAGATACTTGATTTCTCCATGTCCGCCACCATGTTGGATCTCTTATATTGCTACTTTTTAATGTCTGTGCGTGTGCGTGTGTGTGTGTGTGTGTGTGTGTGTGTATATATATATATATATATATATATATATATATATATATATATATCAATATAAGATTTCTTATATATTTTTAGATATCAATTCAATTCATTATTTGAAGTGGAACCAGTTATATTATTTATTCACAGGATGGTCTATTCATGCATTATCTCTATATTCATAGACACAGGGTACACCTCTGTGTACCCCTAACACTAATGTATATGTCTTCAAAATATTGCTCCCAGAAATGGTGGAAGAAATACTCATGTCACCTGATCCACATATATATTTTATCACAGTAAAATTCTGAACAAAAAATGTAAAGGTCACACTTATGATTGTACCGAAGCCTAAAAGAAAAGTGAAAATGTTTAACTAAAAACATCCATGTGAAGGTTGCCTAATGCTCTCAAATGTCAATCCTATTGGTGACAACATATTTGTTTTTTCCAATGATTATATATACAAATTAAAACCTGTTGAAAATGTCTAATCCTATAACTCACTTTATACTTTGCCTGATTTCATAATGTCTCTATTGATAACTGCTTTCCTACTTATTTTCCCCAGTTCATCATTGTGACTGACTCTTCATATGTGCTGACATTTTCATTCATTCTCTAACCGAAACCCTATTGCTAAAGAACTTATGGTCCAAATACTATACTCACTCATCTTCCTAAACATACCGACTATCTTCCTAATCCTACCGACTATCCATTTTTAACTGGATGTTCTCTTCTACATTAAATCTACCAAGGTACAAGGTCCTGTGCTTCAAATCATACCTAGAGTTCTGTTTCCATACTTATATTTCACCTCTATGTTCTTTTAATTATCGCAAGTTCCCAATACCATTATTCATCGCACAGAATGATTCCTAACACAAATTGAACCTGTTATTAACCCTAAACATACACTGTTCCCTCAATCTCATTTTACAGAAGAGCAGCGACAGAGTTGTTCTTAAAATACAGGGAATTAGGGGACCTTCCACCTGCTGAAAACCTCAAAGGTCCATGCAGAAATGATACCTGGAGAAGTTGTAGGGAGGTATGAAAGACCTGAGAGAGCAAAAGTCCTATTCCATGGCAAACAACCTGGTCAGGATAAAGGGATGTGTCTGAATCAGCCTCTCTCTACTTATGTTAGAGAAGATGGACTAAACCAGACCTGTGTGGAGAGCTGTTCCCAGGTGCCTATGGTTGATATACCATTCTAACTTGAGCAAGTGTTCCAGGAAGTAGGAGCAGCCTCCATCTCATGGGACCCTTGGAAGCAAGTGTTAGGACAAACTGGTTGCCAAGGCAGTGACCTCATTCATTCAATTCCAAAGAAAGTGACATACCTCATTTCCTTGGTGATGGAACTCTATGATCTTTGTATCCTAGTGGCCAGGCACCCAGACGCTATCCCATTCCCAGTCACAGTGGTCTCACTTGTTTGGATTTACCAAGGACAGAGTCAGTATTTCTTGGTACCTACTAATGTGAGGATGGCCAAATGCCAGGAGAGCACTGAAGAGGTACCTTTTCTGAGAAAGCCAGTAGTGGCTCACCACTATTTCCTGACAACTTCACAGAGTTAGCCAAGGAAACCAGACCTGAGAGAGGACAGACTATTTCGAAGGAATATAGTATGGCCGAGCAGTTAGAGGACACTCCAGATAGTCACAGATCTACATGGGGGAAGGAGGTGCCATTATGGGAGTGGGTGTGGGTTTGTGGTTTTGCCTCATGTTCTAACAAAAGGTAGGAATGGCGGTTTGTTTGGATTGAAGTGGACTGTTTCGAGTAAGTCATTTGACAAGGTGAGTGTTTCTATGTTTGTGTATCCGACTATGTCCATTGTTGTAGACATTAGAAAAGAGAATGCATTAATGGATGTGTCCTGTCTAGTATAAATCTTACCATAATTCATCCTGCTCAATTTATGAATGGACTGCACCTTGTCTTATCGATGGGCAACACCTGCTATCATCCTAAATTCCTGTTTTCTTCCTGAATTCTGGCCAGTCTCCAGAATAGGCTCAGGGATTTGTGTCCAAGATATGTACCACCTCCAAGCTCTGTGACATGGCCATATACTGGATAGCTGAAGAGAATGGAGATCATCTCAGAAAACTCAGATATCAGTGTGACCAGGAAAGTCTCAGTGGAGAAACCCTGCTTTGGGCCTTTTGCTTACCTTATGTTCTGTTGCCCTGAATGTCAGGAAGGTCTTTGCCTCAGGCCACCCCTTTGTGAAGCCTGAAGAAAACAGTTTTAAATTTGAAATGAATAGGCATCACCTGTGGCTCTTTGCTTAATTGCTTTGGAAAGGGATGTGTCTGAATTAGCCTCTTGGCCTTGTATGTGGCTGTGATTTTTATTCTCAGCACATGATGGATCCAAAGAATGATCGCATGTGCGCATCCAAAACCAAAATGGCCAAAAGATCAGTCATTGTGGATGAAGTCTCTCGCCTTCTTCTGTTAGGTTCCTGACATCCATCAAGTGAGAATACTGATCCTTTGGGTCAAATGAGTTCTTGAAATCTCTGCCGAGGTGCTTGGCTTTTCTCATGACTCTATTTCACATAAATATTCCATACCTGAAAGTCAGTAGGCCTCAAATTGGAGAAACAGAGCAGCATGAACGGCAGGCTTATTTGACCACTCCTGGTTCATATTAAGAGTGTCCAGGCCACCCTGACTTTAGGCAAATGAGGGGCAAGTGAGATTATTTTGGACACTACCAATGGCTGCACCCCTCATGGAAACCTCCAGCCAGAGGTCATGATGAGTGAATATATGGAAGAAGATGAGGGCCATGTGGGAGTGTTTTGGTTTTAATTGTGGTCATTTGTGTGGCGGTTGGAAGAAATGTCTGGGTCCACCTGGGCTTGAACTCTGGTGTGATTCCCCATAGAGACTTAGTTCTGGAACTCACCTCAGAGAAGTATTGCCATGAATTGTTTTGGGATTTTAGGAGGCCACGCATGAGAGTTGCCCTTGGAAACTGAGATCTGGCTTTCCACAGAGCACTGGGAATCTCAGCCAGCATATCACATGATATAATTGTGAAAAACTTGCAGCCATAGTTGAGAGTCAAAACACACATGGACCTCACATTTTACACCTCAATGTGCCTGGCTTCATGTGACCTTTTCCCCACTCTTTGGGAAGCCTTGCCTGTGAGAGTTCTCCAGAGTTTTCATTTAAATTAGCTTCCTCAACATTTAGTGGTTCCTGAATGAATTGAAACCCAGAGTTTCTCCAACTTCATCCTTGAAAAATGGCTTGATAAATACCATGAATTTTTGGAAGTTCCCACAACCAGGTGGCACTGGAGAACATTTGGATGTCCTGTTGCTGATCATGAGTATACCAGACAATGCCTTGATTGACTGGGTTTCATGAAAATGGTGTAGAACAGAGATGCCAGTAAGTTGGAGCCTGCTGAGTAGTGGGCCTAGAGCAGTGGTGGGCAGGTGTGTGATGAAACATCAGTGGTAGGGCCATGAGGATCTACCATTGGATTCCAAATGGCTTGTGACTGACATGGTGCAGCCAGCAGTCCCTTATATGTAAAGGCATCTTGTTATATGGTGAGGTTTCAGGTCAATGTTCTGAATCAGGTTGATATGGACGAGGGGGCAATGGGGCAAGCTAGGAGGGATAGAAGCCTGGTTGGTGCATTCTCCTGCAGACCCTGACCCAACACACGTGACAGAACTCCCTCCAGCAATATGTCCCAGTTGAGCTCCTGGTATTTCGTGAAGCAAATACCAAACTCCCAGTGCTGCAGGAAAAACACCACAAAAAGTGTAGGAGGACCAAATGGCTTCGCAGTCAACACGGAGGGACACTTAGTCCTCAGTGGTCACAGTTTACCTACAAAGAGAGGATTCAGCATTGCTGCCTCATCTTCATTGGAAAATAAGAAACCATGTCCTTCAGGTCACATAGATGCAGAACCAGCTTTGATGGTCTCACTACTAAAGTAGCCAAATCTCCTGACAACAACATATATTTCAAGTGCCCAAAATCAGAGACAGTTTCTCAAAAAGTTTTTAGGCTCTCAGAGCTCCCTGTTTGTGTTGTGTTTACCCTGTCCCTTACTTTTGGAAACTCCTCTACCACCTCCATGGTTATGAACTCTTGAGCATTTTCCATTCCAGATATGTATTCACTGATTTTCTAACTCTTCTCCTCTAATTATGTTTTACCTGGGGTGAAGGTAATGTCAAGGCATTTTTCTGGATGAGAGTAAGAGGATATCAGACATTCACAGATATTTGTGAAGCACATATTTGCTTACACATTGAATTCATTTTCCAATTTTCCTTTTGAAATACTGAATCCCTGACACTAACCCATACCTACTAGAATCAGACAACTCATCCTAATATAATGGAGAAAAATAACCCAAACAGAATAGAAATTCAAGCAGTTCAGAGGAGGCATCTTGTATAGTTGGACTTGCCTTTTGCATTATATAAGGTAGGAGTTATAAATCTAGTCAATTTTTATTTGAAATAGTTCTCCATGTGTTTTTAAAGATAACAAATGTGTGAAATCCTGTTTCCCTTTCTCTGTAGCCAATTCACACATGTATATTTATATGCACATATAGGATCCTACCAGGAATCCCACGTACATTTTTGTGAGGTTTCTCACTTCGCAGATTCAAATTGTGAGAAGAGATCACTCCTCTTAAACGCTGTTAGAACTGAAGATTCAAACTATAGGGGAGCTTTCTAGTAGAACAACATTATACATATACTCATGTTCAGTAAAATAATTATTTTTGCATCTGTGGATGATATATATTTCCTGATGAATTTTGATTTTCATATATATTGCTGCTTTTTAATGTCTGTGTGTAGTTTGTATGTGTGTGTGTGTGTATATATATATATATATATATATATATATATATATGTATATATATATACACACACACACACTATTCAGATTTTTCAATATATAAAATATATGTGTCTTATATACACTTTCTAAATTCATTCATGTTCATGTATATGGATTTATAATCAACTTTTCACAAGATTATTTTCCGAAATATTCATCCACCTGAAATACATATTTGTTTCCTAGTACTGAAAACAAACTTCAGTGAATGGTGCCTACAAATTCTAATAATTTTACAGTAACTGACCCAGTTTACCACCAATGCAAGTAGATTCCTATGGGACATGATATGTAATTTGAGGTTCATTTGTATTCAACACTGGTACATTATTATTTCTTCAGTTTTTGCACATCATACGATATATATTTCATCCACAAGTTCACAAATTTACAGGCATTTGTTTCAACTTTAATCAATTCCTGTTTCAGAACACAAGTATTATCAGGGTTTCTGAACTCGTCTTTTCATGACACTTCTTTCCAAACAAGTTATTTTCGATTTCCATAATCACTGGTGAAGTAAAACTCACACCCTTCGTGATAAACCAAAACACTAATATTACCATTATATGTATACCATTTTGGAAAGAATGATTGTATATCAATATAACATTTCCTGTAATTTTTCAGATATCAGTTCAATCCATTATTTATAGTTGGAACAAGTTATATTATTTATTACAGTATGTTCTATTCATGCTTTATCTTTATATTCATAGACACAGTGTACACCTCTTTGGACCCCCAATACTAATTTTACGTCTTCAATATATTGCTACCAGAAATGGTGGAAGAAATACTTATGTCACCTGATCTACATATACATTTTATCACAATAATATTCTGAAAAAAAATGTAAAGGTCACACTTATGACTGTACCAAAGCCTAAAAGGAAAGTGAACATGGATTAATAGAAACATCCATGTCCATGCTGCCTAATGCTCTCAAATGTCAATCCTATTGGTGACAACATATTTGTTTCTTCCTAAGATTATATATTCAAACTCAACCCTGTTGAAAATGTCTAATCCTATCACTCACTTTATATTTTGCCTGATGCAATAATGTCTCTATTGATATCTGCATTTCTACATATTTTCCCAGTTTATCATAGTGACTGACTCTTCATATGTGCCGACATTTACATTCACTCTCTAACCGAAACCATATTGCTAAAGAACTTTTGGTCTAAATCCTATAATCGCTCTTCTTCCTAAACCTACCGACAATCTTTCTAAACCTACTGACTATCCCTTTTTACTGGATGTTCTCTTCTACGTTCAATCATCCAAGGTACAAGGTCCTATGCCATTGTATATTGAATTATCTGAGACATCTTTAGAGAACATAAATCAAGCTAAGTATCCCAATCAAGGGCCCAATGCCCTTCTGGGTTTCAAATTATACCTAGATTTTTATTTTCATACTTATATTTCACCTCTACATTCTTGTAAATCTCACAGGTTGCCAATACCATTATTCATCGCACAGAATGATTCCTAACCCAAATTGAACCTGTTATTAACCCTAAACATACACTGTTCCCTCAATCTCATTTTACAGAAGAACAGGGACGGAGTTGTTCTTACAATACAGGAAAGTAGGGGACCTTCCACCTGCTGAAAACCTCAAAGGTCCATACAGAAATGATACCCGGAAAAGTTATAGGCAGCTATGAAGGACCTGAGAGAGCAAAAGTCATCTTCCATAGCAAACAACCTGGTCAGGATGAAGGGATGTGTCTTAATCAGCCTCTCTCTTCTTATTGTAGAGAAGATGGACCAAATCAGGCCTGTGTGGAAAGCTGTTCATGGGTGCCTATGGTTGATATACCATTCTAACTTGTGAAAGTGTCACAGGAAGTAGGGGCAGCCTCCATCTCATGGGACCCTTGGAAGCAACTGTTAGGAAAAAGGGGTGCCAAGGCAGTGGCCTCATTCAGTTCCAAAGAAAGTGACATATCTAATTTCCTTGGTGATGGAACTCTCTGAACTTGCTATCCAAGAACCAAGACACCGAGAGGCAATCCCAGTCCAAGTCCCTGTGGGCTCACTTGATTGGATTTTCCAAGGACAGAGTCAGTCTTTCTCGGTACCTAATGATGTGAGTATAGCCAAATACCAGGAGAGCACTGAAGAGGTACTTTTCCTGAGAAAGCAGGTAGTGGCTCGCCACTTTTTCCTGACAACTTTACAGAGTTGGTCAAGGAAAGCAGATCTGATAGAGGACACGCCATTTCGGGGGAACATAATATGGCCCACCAGTCAGAGTTAACTCCGGAGAGTCACAGAACTACTTGAGGGAAGGAGGTGCCTTTGTGAGTGTGGGTTTGTTGTTTTGTCTCATATTCTGAGAATAGGTAGGGAAGGCGGTTTGTTTGATTTGGAGTGAACTGTTTCTAGTAAGTCGTTTGACAAAATGAGTGTTTCTATGTCTGTGTATCCCACTGTGTCCGTGGTTGTAGACATGAGAAAAGAGAATGCAACAATGGATGTGTCCTGTCTAGTAGAAAGCTTCCCATTATGCATCCTGCCTAATTTATGAATGGAGTGCGGCTTGCCTTATGGATGAGCAATACCTATTACCTTCCTAAGTCCCTGTTTTCTTCTGAATTCTGGCCACTCTCCAGAATAGGCTCATGGTTTTGTGTCCAAGATATGCAACAACTCCAAGGTCTGTGACATGGCCATGTACAGGATAGCTGAAGGGAATGGCCAGCATCTCAGAAAACTCAGATATCAGTGTGACCAGGAAAGTCTCAGTGGATATACCCTGCTTTTGGCCTTTTGCTTACCTATTGTTCTGTTGCCCTGAATATCAGGAAGGTCTTTGCCTCAGGTCACCCCTTTGTGAAGCCTGAAGGAAACAGTTTTCAAATGGAAATGAATGGGCATCACTTGTGGCTCTTTCTTAGTTGCTTTGGAAAGGGATGTGTCTTAATTAGACTCTTGGCCTTGTATGTGGCTGTGACTTTGATTCTCAGCAGCTGATGGATCTAAAAATGATCCCATGTGTGCATCCAAAACCATAATTGCCAAAAGATCAGTCATTGTGGATGAAGTCTCTCGTCTTCCTCTGTTAGGTTCCTGACCTCCATCAAGTGAGAATAGGTATTCCTTGGGTCAAATGAGTTCTTCAAATCACTGCAGAGGTGCTTAGGTTTTCGTATGACTCCAAATCACATAAAGAATCTATACTTGAAAGTCAGTAGGCCTCAAATTGGAGAAACAGAGCAATATTAACGGGAGGCTTATTTGATCACTCCTGGTTCACAGAAAGGGTGTCCAGGCCAACATGACTTTAGGCAAATGAGGGGCAAGGGAGTTTATTTGGACACTGTCTTTGGGTGAGCCCTTCATGGAAACCTCCAGACAGAGGTTACGATGAGTGACTATATGGAAGAAGATGAGGACCATGTTTGAGTGTTTTGTTTTTAATTGTGGTCATTTGTGTGGTGGTTGTAAGAAATATCTTGGTCCACCTGGGCTTGAACTCTGTTGGGATTTCCCTTAAAGACTGCGTTCTGGAACTGAACTCAGAGAAGTATTGCAATGAATAGAAATACAAGCAGTTTAGAGGAGGCATGGTGTATATTTGGACTTGCCTTTTGCATGATACAGAGTAGGAGTTAAATCTAGTCAATTTTTTGTTGAAATAGTTCTCCATGTGTTTTTAAAGTTAAAAAATTGTGAATTCCTGTCTCCCTTTCTCTGTAGCCTATTCAGCATATATATTTTTATATGGATATATAGAATCATACCTGGTACCACACATACATTCTTGTGAGGTGGATGAGTTGGCAGATACAAATTGTGAAAAGAGATCACTCCTAATTAACCGTGTTGGAACTGAATATTCAACCAATGGGTGAGCTTGCTAGTTGAACAACATTATACATAAATCCATGTTCAGTAAAATGAATATTTTTGGATCTTTTTATGATATATATTTTATGAAAATTTTGATTGACATATATTTTGCTATTTTTTTTTCTGTGTGTGTGTGTGTGTGTGTTTTGTGTCATTCGCCTGTTCTGTAAAACAACTTCAGAGAGAGAGGTTAAAAATTCATGCAAAGCTCTGATGGAGGTATCTAATATCTTAGTTTTGGTCTATTGCTTCTTCTAATTGGGTCATTTGTTGTGTCCCATGGACGAGGGCAGTGGTTCCTGTGCCCACCCCTGAAGCAACTCCTATTCCGAATAGGATGGCTAAAGTGAGGGATATATGTCCCCAGTGGAAACGGGTTGTATGCCCCTCTATTTCATTTTCAAATGAACCTGCATCATGACAGAGCACTCTGGGAAACATCTGCACCATTACACAATTAATCACATCTGTTGACAATTTCTTTAAAACATAAACAATGTTTAATTATATACAATTATGCTGTTGTAGGGACGGACAAGGCAAGGTACCTAAGATAGCAACGAAGACAGGGAAACCGTCCTATTTGGTTGCAACCAGATTCAGAGGGCATTGCTTCTGTTGTAATCAATTATTCTCCTGAAACTCAAGTTTAGGTAGTTTCAGAATTTTGTACCCAACATGTAAGGGAAGGCGCTCAGAAGTTCACAGTCTTCAGAAGTTCAAAAAAGCCGTTGTTGTTTCTGTTTTTTACCTCAGTTCTGGGCAAGTTAACTTTTCAAGGACACCTGGGAGGGAAAGAGCTTTTTCCTACCTTTCTTATTTTTCGCCCCTGACAGCTGTTACCATGGAGCCCTGATGGTAACTTCTTTATCTTAGAAATATAGCCATCTCTGTAAAGCCCCAGCTCATGGCCAGAGGCCTTGTTCATTATTTTGTGGAAAACAAGTAATGGGGTGTCTAGCATAGAGGTGCTTATTTTTTTAGCCAGTGGCCAAGTAGAACAAGGCAACACTAAAAGAGGAAGTTTATCTACATTGAACTCTTTTATAGGGACTCTTTTGCTGAAAGTCCTAAAGTCAGCCATGGTGAAGACTTCTGTAGAAAGTCAGTTAAGAATTTTCTGTAGGCCTGGTACAGAAGGGTAAGACAGGGAAGGTGGGGCTGACAGCAGCTCCGAGGATCTGAGAATAAGGAAGGAGAGATGTAAAAGAATAATGGAAAAGGGGTTTGGGATTTTCCTAGCAACAAAAACTTGAGCTGTAGAACAGGTAGAGCAGAGGGGAAGACAAGAGTGAGTATCCCAAAATGCATGTGAGGGACTTTAAATTTTTAGTAAACTGTTTTCAGTGATGACAAAGCAACTTTAAAGGCCATTTTCATTACATCTTTGATAGGAGTCTGAGGGCTCTCCTCAGCTAGTTTCAGCTTTGTGTTAGCTGGTAAGAGGACCTGGTGGGACCCGGGGCGGGCACGGACAGGAGAAGAGAGGAGTGAGTCGGTGGATGGGAACCTGAGTACCTGCTACTTCAGCAAGATGGCGATGGTCTGAGAACCAGCAGAGATTTGGGTTTTTGATCTAATAATTGGAGGGGAGAAATCAGGTTGCTGAGGTGAGAGTGACAGCAGAGACTCTGGAGCACAAGGCTGAAGGTGAGGATTGATTGGATAAGCATAGTTCAGGATATGAGTGAAGGATGGAAAAGGCATGCCCATAGGGGAATCTCCTTTCACCCTTTTGAGCACTTGCAGAAGTTAAAAAGGTCACACAGGGCTGGGGATGTGGCTCATTTGTAGCACGCTCGCTTGGCATGCGTGCGGCCCGGGTTCGATCCTCAGCACCACATACAAACAAAGATGTCGTGTCCAGCAAAAAACTAAAAAATAAATATTAAAAATTCTCTCTGTCTCTCTCTCTCTCACCTCTCTCTTTAAAAAAAATGGTCACGCAGAATTTGAGGATCAAGAGACCCCTCTGGGGGCCATCGGTTTTGGTTATCTAATTGGTAATATGGCCATTGCTGTGTACTGAATTTGATGAGGAGTTTGTGTTCCATCAGGCAGCCCCTGTATGCTCACATCCCCATGACGCACAGCAAAAGTCTGCCAGGCATTCTGGGATTACTAAAAAGGAGTGATGGATTTTTCCTTTCCCCAGGTCCATGATCCTCTTAGTTATACAAGTCCGATATTTACTGCCATTAGCCCGTTGAACTAGAGACCTTTTATTTGATAGAGGGCCCAATGGGGCCTTAAGGGCTGAGTTTATTGCCCCTGTATCCACTTCAAAGTTTACTGGTGTCTCCTCCACTTCAAAAGATACGCTGAGCTCAGGGAGGGGATCTGAGCCCCGACTTTCGTAGTCATGCTGAAGAGTCAGAAAGGCTGGCTGGCGTGGCTGCCTCTTTCTAGGGAACTCTTGAACCCAGTGTCCTCTTTCTTTACAGTAGGCACATTGATCTGAGGTCAGGGGTGGCCTCTGGCGTGGGACCAGGTATCCCTTCCTGTCTCCCTGTTTCTTAATTTCTGGCCTTTTTGTTACTGTGACCGGGACCTTAGTCAACTCCTTAGTCTGTCTTTTGTTTCTTTTATCCTCCTTTTGCTCCCTTCTCTTCCTCAGTTTCTCTCTTATAGTATACTTTCTCGGCTTCTCTGACTAAATCTCTCAAAGTCATATCTTGTAATCCATCTAAGCATTGTAACTTTCTTTAAATATCCAAGGCAGCATGCCCAATAAAGGCCATTGTGACAGATGATTTTTGATCCTCTGCATGAGGATCGAAAGGAGTATATCTCCTATATGCCTCCGTAATTCTCTCTAGAAACATAGAGGAAGATTCATCAGGCCCGCAGGCGTGGTACCCACGTCACCCCAAATGGAGTAGGGAAAGAGCAGTGCCACTGCCTGCTCCCGGATCAGGCCCAGCCACCAGCTGGTGTGGTAGTCACGTCACCCAAATTGTAGTAGGGGCCAAGCAGGCTGCCCCCCGCGCCCGCCACAAAAGCAGACCTGTGACTGACCTTCGGAACAGGCCCAGAGGCCTGCCACCATGGTAGACATGACACCCCAATTGGAGTAGTGGCAGAGCAGAGCTTTCTCCCGCGCCCAGTACAAGCACAACGGCCCACCGGCGTGGTAGTCACGTCAACCCAATTGGAGTAGGGGCAGAGCAGAGTCTTTGCCCGCACCCGGAACAGGCCCAGCGATCTGCCAGCATGGTAGTCACGACACCCCAATTGCAGTAGGGCCAAAGCAGAGCCACCACCCGCTCCCGCAAGGTAGGCAGACCTGCAACTGACCGGCGGAACAGGACTAGCGGCCTGCAAGCACAGCAGACACATCAACCCATTTGGTTCTTTGAAAAAATAAAAAAAATCTACAGACCCTTAGCCATGCTAACGAAGACAAAAAGAGAGAGAACTCAAATTACTAGCATACAGGATGAAAAAGACAATATCATAACAGATATTTCAGATATACAGAAGATAATCCAAAATTATTTTGAATCTTTGTACTCTAATAAAATAGAAGACAGTGAAGGCATCGATAAATTTCTTAAGTCATATGATCTGCCCAGATTGAGTCAGGAGGATATAGACAACCTAAACAGACCAATATCAATTGAGGAAATAGAAAAAACCATCAAAACACTACCAAGTAAGAAAAGCCCAGGACCTGATGGGTATACAGCAGAGTTTTACAAAACCTTTAAAGGGGAACTAATACCAATACTTTTCAAGCTATTTCAGGAAATTGAAAAAGAGGGAGAACTTCCAAATTCATTCTATGAGGTCAACATCACTCTGATTCCTACACCAGACAAAGACACTTCAAAGAATGAAAACTACAGACCAATATCTCTAATGAGCCTAGAGGCAAAAATCCTCAATTAAATTCTGCCAAATCAGATACAAAAGCATATCAAAAAAATTGTGCACCATGATCAAGTAGGATTCATCCGTGGGATGCAAGGCTGGTTCAATATACAGAAATCAATAAATGTTATTCATCACATCAATAGACTTAAAAATAAGAACCATATGATCATCTCGATAGATGCAGAAAAAGCATTCGACAAAGTACAGCATCCCTTTATGTTCAAAATTCTAGAAAAACTAGGGATAACAGGAACATACCTCAATATTGTAAAAGCAATCTATGCTAAGTCTCAGGCTAGCATACTTCTGAATGGAGAAAAATTGAAGGCATTCCCCCTAAAATCTGGAACAAGACAGGTATGCCCTCTTTCACCACTTCTGTTCAACATAGTTCTCGAAACACTGGCCAGAGCAATTAGAGAGATGAAAGAAATTAAAGGCATATAAATAGGAAAAGAAGAACTTAAATTATCACTATTGCAGATGACATGATTCTATTCCTAGCAGACCCAAAAGGGTCTACAAAGAAACTAATAGAGCAAATAAATGAATTCAGCAAAGTGGCAGGATATAAAATCAACACTCATAAATCAAAGACATTCCTGAATATCAGTGACAAATCCTCTGAAACGGAAATGAGGACAACCACTCCATTCACAATATACTAAAAAAAAAAAATAATAATTGGGAATCAACCTAACAAAAGAGGTGCAAGTTTTATACAAGGAAAACTACAGAAACCTAAAGAGAAAAATAGAGGAAGATATTAGAAGATGTAAAAATGTACCCTGTTCATAGATAGACAGAACTAACATCATCAAAATGGCGATATTACTAAAAGTTCTCTATAGGTTTAGTGCAATGCCAATCAAAACCCAACGGCATTTCTTGTAGAAATAGAGAAAGCAATCATGAAATTCATATGGAAAAATAAAAGACCCAGAATAGCAAAAACAACACTAAGCAGGAAGTGTGAATCAGTCGGTATAGGGATACCAGACTTCAAAATATACTGCAGAACAATAGTAACAAAAATAGCATGGTACTGGTACCAAAACAGGTGGGTGGACCAATGGTACAGAATAAAGGACACAGAAACCAATCCAAAAAATACAACTATCTTACATTTGATAAAGGGGCTAAAAGCATGCAATGGATGAATGATAGCATCTTCAACAAATGGTGCTGGGAAACCTGGAAATCCATATGTAACAAAAAGAAACTGAATCCCTTTCTCTCGCCATGCACAAAAGTTAACTCAAAATGGATCAAGGAGCTTGATATCAAGTCAGACATGGTATCTGATAGAAGACAAAGTTGGCTACGATCTACATACTGTGGGGTCGCCTCCAAATTCCTCAATAGGACACCCATAGCACAAGCGTTAATAACTAGAATCAACACATGGGACTTACTCAAACTAAAAAGGTTTTTTCTCAGCAAAAGAAACAGTAAGAGAGGAAAATAGGGAGCCCACATCCTGGGAACAAATCTTTCCTCCTAACACTTCAGATAGAGCACTAATATCCAGAGTATACAAAGAACTCAAAAAATTAGTCAATAAGATAACAAATAACCCAAACAACAAATGGGCCAAGAACCTGAACAGACACTTCTCAGAGGAGGACATAAAATCAATCAACAAGTACATGAAAAAATGGTCACCATCTCCAGCAGTCAGAGAAATGTGAATCAAAACCACCCTAAGATACCATCTCACTCCAGTAAGATTGGCAGCCATTATGAAGTCAAACAATCACAAGTGCTGGCGAGGATCTGGGGAAACAGGTACACTTGTATATTTCTGGTGGGACTGCAAATTGGTGCAGGCAAATGGGAAAGCAGTATGGAGATTTCTTGGAAAGCTGGGAACGGAACCACCATTTGACCCAGTTATTCCCCTTCTCGGTCTAAAACCTAAAGACCTAAAAAGAGCATGCTACAGGGACACTGCTACATCGATGTTCATAGCAGCACAATTCACAATAGCAAGACTGTGGAACCAACCTAGATGCCCTTCAATAGAAGAATGAATGAAAAAAATGTGGCATTTATACACAATGGAGTATTACTCGGCATTAAAAAATGACAGAATCATAGAATTTTCAGGGAAATGGATGGTATTAGAACAGATTATGCTAAGTGAAGCTAGCCAATCCCTAAAAAACAAATGCCAAATGTCTTTTTTGATATAAGGAGAGTAACTAAGAACAGAGTAGGGACGAGGAGCATGAGAAGAAGATTAACATTAAACAGGGATGAGAGGTGGAAGGGAAAGGGAGAGAGAAGAGAAACTGCATGAAAATGGAAGGAGAACCTCAGGGTTATACAAAATTACACACAAGAGGAAGTGAGGGGAAAGGGAAAAATAATACAAGGGGGAGAAATTTATTACTGTATAGGGGGTAGAGAGAGAAGAGGAGAGGAGACTGGAGGGGAGGGGGGATAGTAGAGGATAGGAAAGGCAGCAGAATACAACAGACACTAGTATGGCAATATATGAATCAATGGATGTGTAACTGATGTGATTCTGCAATCTGTATACGGGGCAAAAATGGGAGTTCATAACCCACATAAATCAAAGTGTGAAATATTATTTATCAAGAACTATGTAATGTTTTGAACAACCATATATAAAAATTTAAAAAAAGAGATAACTAAATTCGGTGAATAATGCACGAGAATCCTAATATTTCTACAGTTTAAAATCAATGCCAGTAGATTCCTATGGGACATGATGTGTATTTTGACGTTCATTTTTATTCAACAATGGTACATTACTATTTCATGAGTTTATGCACATCATAGGATATATATTTCATCCACAAATTAGCAAATTTATAGGCATTTGATTGAATTTCAATCGCTTCCTGCTTTACAATATATGCATTCCTCCAGGTTTCCTGAAAGGTCTTTTCATGAGACTTCTTTCCAAACATATTATTTTCGATTTCCATAATCACTTTTGAAGCAAAACTCACACACTGTTCATGATAAACCAAAACACTAATATTACCATCAGATGTATAATTGGTGGGAATGAATGATTGTATATCAATATAAGATTTCCTGTAATTTTCCAGATATCAGTTCAATATATTATTTAATGTTTGAACAAGTTATATTATTTATTCACAGTATTGTCTATTCATGCTTTATCTCTATATTCATAGACACAGGGTGCACCTCTTTGTACCCCCAATACTAATTTTACGTCTTCAATATATTGTTTCCAGAAATGGTGGACGAAATACTCATGTCACCTGATCTACATATACATTTTTTCACAGTAATATTCTGGACAAATAATGTAATGGTCACGGTTATGATTGCACGAAGGACTAAATGAAAAGTGAACATGGATTACTAAAAACATCTATGTCCAGGTTGCCTAATGCTCTTACCTGTCAATCCTATTGGTGACTACATATTTTTTTCTTCAAAAGATTATGTATTCAAACTCAACCCTGTTGAAAATGTCTAATCCTATCACTCACTTTATACTTTGCCTGATTTCATAATGTCTCTATTGATATCTGCATTTCTACATTTTTTCCCAGCTCATCATAGTGACTGACTCTTCATATGTGCTGACATTTACATTCACTCTCTAACCGAAACCCTATTGTTAAAGAACTTTTGTCCAAATCAAATACTCACTCTTCTTCCTAAACCTACCGACTAGCTTCATAATCTTACTGACTATCCCTTTTTGACTGGATGTTCTCTTCTACATTCAATCATCCAAGGTACAAAGTCCTATGCCATTGTGTATTGAATTAACTGAGACATCTTTGCAGAACATAATTCAAAGCTAATTATCCCAATCAAGGGCTCAATGCCCTTCTGGGCTTCAAATCATACCTAGATTTCTGTTCTCATACTTATATTTAACCTCCATATTCTTTTAAATATCGAAGGTCCCCAACACTATTATTCATCACACAGAATGATTCCTAACACAAATCGAACCTGTTATTAACCCGAAACATACACTGTTCCCTCAATCTCATTTTACAGAAGAGCAGGGACAGAGTTGTTCTTACAATACAGGAAAGAAGGGGACAGTCCACCTGCTGAGAACCTCAAAGGTCCATGCAGAAATGATACCTGGACAAGTTGTAGGCAGGTATAAAGGACCTGAGTGAGCAAAACTCATCTTCCATGGCAAAACACCTGGTCAGGATGAAGGGATGTGTCTTAATCAGCCTCTCTCTTCTTATTGTAGAGAAGACTGACAAAACCAGACCTGTGTGTAGAGCTGTTCCTGGGTGCCTATCGTTGATATTTCATTCTAACTTGTGAAAGTGTCACAGGAAGTAGGGGCCGGCTCCATCTCATGGGACCCTTGGAAGCAACTGTTAGGGAAAAGTGGTTGCCAAGGCAGTGACCTCATTCAGTTCCAAAGAAAGTGACATACCTCATTATTTGGTGATGGAACTCTCTGAACTTGGTATCCAAGAAGCCAGGCACCCAGAGGCAGTCCCAGTTCCAGTCCCAGTGGACTCGCTTGTTTGGATTTTCCAAGGACAAAATCAATCTTTCTTGGTACCTACTGATGTGAGGATGGCCAAATGCCAGAAGAGCTCTGAAGAGGGACCTTTCCTGAGAAAGCAGGTAGTGGCTCACCACTTTTTCCTGACAACTTCACAGAGTTGGCCATGGAAACCAGATCTGAAAGAGGACAGGCCATTTTGGGAGAACATAGTATGGCTCACCAGTCATAGGACACTCCTTCTAATCACAGACATACTTGGGGGAAGGAGCTGCCTTTGTGGGAGTGGGTATGGCTTTGTGGTTCTGTCTCATGTTCTGAGAATAGGTAGGAAAGGCGTTTTTTATTTGTTGTTTTTTTTTTTTGTTTTTGGTTTTCAGTGGACTGTTCTAGTAAGTCGTTTGACAAGGCAAGTATTTCCATGTCTGTGTATTCCACTGTGTCCGTTGTTGTAAACATTAGAAAAGAAAATGCATTAATGAATGTGTCCTTTAAAGTATAAATATTCCCAAAATTCATCCTGCCCAATATATGAATGAACTGCAGCTTGTCTTATCGAAGGGAAACACTTGCTATCTTCCCAAGTTAATGTTTTCTTCCTGTATTCTGGCCAGTCTCCAGAATAGGCTCATGGTTTTGTGTCCACGATATGTACCACCTCCAAGCTCTGTGACATGGTCATGTACTGGATAGCTGAAAAGAATGGCGAGCATCTCAGAAAACTCAGATATCAGTGTGACCAAGAAACTCTCAGTGGAGAGACCCTGCTTTGAACCTTTTGCTTAAGTACTGTTTTGTTACACTGAATATCTGGAAGGTCTTTGCTTCAGGGCACCCCGTTGTGAAGCCTGAAGAATATAGTTTTGAAATGGAAATGAATAGGCATCACCTGTGGCTCTTTGCTTAATTGCTTTGGAAATGGATGTGGCTGAATTAGCCTCTTGGCCTTCTTTGTGGCTGTGATTTAGATTCTCAGCACATGATGGATATAAAGAATGATCCCATGTGTGCGTCCAAAACTATAATGGCAAAAAATCAGTCATTGTGGATGAAGTCTCTCGTCTTCCTCTGTTAGGTTCCTGACCTCCATCAAGTGTGAATAGGGATTCTTTGGGTCAAATGAGTTCTTCAAAGCCCTGATGAGGTGCTTGGGTTTTCGCATGACTCCAAATCACATATAGAATCTATACCTGAAAGTCAGTAGGCCTCAAATTGTAGAAACAGAGCAGTATTAACGGCAGGCTTATTTGATCACTTCTGGTTCACAGGAGGGCTGTCAAGGCCACCCTGACTTTAGGCAAATGAGGGGCAAGCGAGCTTTTTTGGACACAGTCTTGGGCTGTGCCCCTGATGGAAAACTCCAGCCAGAGGTTACGATGAGTGACTATATGGAAGAAGATGAGGGCCATGTGGGAATGTTTTGGTTTTAATTTTGGCCATTTGTTTGGCGGTTGGAAGAAATGACTGGGTCCACTTGGGCTTGAACTTTGGTGTGATTCCCCTTAGAGACTGAGTTGTGAAACTGAACTCAGAGAAGTATTGCCATGAATTTTGTTTGGATTTTAGGATGCCACGCATGTGAGTCGCCCTTGTAAACTGAGATCTAGGGCCAGGGTGGCTTTCCACAGAGCACTGGGAATCTCTGCCAGGATATCACATGATTTTATTCTCAAAGACATGGCAGCCATATTTGAGAGTCGAAAAATACATAGGACTCACATTGTAGACTTTAATGGGCCTGGCATCATGTGACCATTTTGGCACTCTTTCAGAAACCTTGCCTGTGAGAGTTCTCCAGAGCTTTTATTGAATTGAGCTTCCTCAACATTTAATGGTTACTGAATGAATTGAAAGCCACAGTGCCTCCAACTTCATCCTTGAAAAATGGCTAGATAAATACCATGAAAATTTTGAAATTCCCATGACCAGGTGGCACTGGAGAACCTTTGGATGTCCTATTGCTGATCAAGAGTATACCAGACAGTGCCTTGATTGACTGGGTTTCATGAAAATGGTGTAGTACAGAGATGCCAGTAAGTTAGAGCCTGCTGAGTAGTGGGCCTAGAGCAGTTTTGGGCAGGTGTGTGATAAATCACCAGTGGTAGGGTCATGAGGATCTACCATTGTATTCCAAATGGCATGTTACTTACATGGTGCAGCCAGCAGACCGTTATATGTAAAGGCATCTTGTTATATGGAGAGGTTTCAGGGCAATGTTCAGAATTAGGTTGATATGGACAAGGGGGCAATGGGCCAAGCTATGAGGGATAGAAGCCTGGTTGGTGCATTCTCCTGCATACCCTGGCACACCACACGTGACAGAACTCCCTCCAGCATTGTGTTCCAGTTTAGCTCCTTGTATGTCATGAAGCAAATACCAAACTCCGAGTGCAGTAGCAAAAACACGACAAAAAGTGGACCAGGACCAAATGGCTTCACAGTCCACATGGGGAGAAACTTAGTCCCCAGTGGTCACAGTTTACCTACAAAGAGATAATGCAGCACTGCTGCTCATCTTTATTGGAATATAAGAAGCCATGTCCTCCAGGTCACATAAATGCAGACCCAGCTTTGATGGTCTCACGCAAAGAAGTCAAATCTCCTGACAACAACATATTTTTCAAGTGCCCAACCTCACAGAAAGTTTCTCAAAAAGTTTTTAGGCCAGAAGAGCTCCATGTTTGTGGAGTGTTAACACAGTCCCTTACTTTTGGAAACTCCTCTACCACCTCCAAGATTGTGAACTCCTGAGCATTTCCATTCCAGATATGTATTCACTGATTTTCTAACTCTTCTCCTCCAATTGTGTCTTAATTGGGGCAAAGGGATTGACAAGGCATTGCTCTGGATGAGAGTGGAAGGATATTTATGCAGCACATATTTGCATACACATTGGATTCATTTTTCAATTTTCCTATTGAAATAGTGAATCCCTGACACTAACCCGAACCTATTAGGCTCAGACTACTCAACCTAATAAAAAGGAGAAAAATAACCCAAACAAATATAAATACAAGCAGTTCAGAGGAGGCATGTTGTATATTTGGACTTGCCTTTTGCATTATATAAGGTAGGAGTTATAAATCTAGTCAATTTTTAATTGAAATAGTTCTCCATGTGTTTTTAAAGTTAACAGATATGTGAATTCTTGTTTCCAATTCTCTGTAGCCATTTCACCCATGTATATTTATATACATATATAGAATCCTACCAGGTATCACATGTACATTTTTGGGAGGTGGCTGACTTGGCAGATACAAATTGTGAGAAGAGTTCACTCCTCTTAAACGCTGTTGGAACTGAAAATTCAACCTACAAGCTTCCTAGTAGAACAACATTATACATAAGCTCATGTTCAGTAAAATAAATATTTTTGCATCTGTGGACGATATATATTTAATGATGAATTTTGTTTGGCATATATATTGCTACTTTTTAATGTCTATTTGTGTTTTTTTTTGTATATATACATACACTCTGTAGATTTTTCAAAATATGAAATATGTGTCTTATATACACTCTCTTAATTCATTCATGTTCATGTACTTGGATTTATAATCAACTTTTCACAAGATTATTCTCAGACATATTCATTTAACTGAAATACATGTTTGTTTCCTAGTACTGAAAACTAACTTCAGTGAATGGTGCATACAAATCCTAATAATTCTACAGTAACTAACCCAGTCTAACATCAATGCAAGTAGATTCCTATGGCACATGATATGTAATTTGACGTTCATTTGTATTCAACACTGGTACATTACTATTTCTTCAGGGTTTGCACATCATAGGATATACATTTCATCCACAAGTTCACAAATTTATAGGCATTTGTTTCAACTTTAATCACTTATTGCTTCAGAACACATGTATTATCAGGGTTTCTTGACTGGTCTTTTCATGAGAATTCTTTCCAAACACATTATTTTCAATTTCCATAATCACTATTGAAGCAAAACTCACACACTCTTCATGATAAACCAAAACACTAATATTACCATTTGATGTATAATTGGTCGGAATGAATGATTGTATATCAATATAAGATTTCCTGTAATTTTTCAGATATCAGTTCAATACATAATTTAAATTTGGAACAACTTATATTATTTATTCACATTATGATCTATTCATGCTTTATCTCTATATTCATAGACACAGGGTACACCTCTTTGTACCCCCAAATCTAATTTTATGTCTTCAATATATTGCTCCCAGAAAAGGTGGTAGAAATACTCATGTCACCTGATCTACATAAACATTTTATCACAGTAATATTCGGAACTAAAAATGTGAAGGTCACACTTAAGACTGTACCAAAGCCAAAAGGGAAATTGTACATGGATTACTAAAACATCCATGTCCAGGTTGCCTAATGCTCTCAAATGTCAATCCTATTGGTGACGACATATTTGTTTCTTCATAAGATTATATATTGAAACTCAACCTTGTAGAAAATGTCTAATCCTATCACTCATTTTATACTTTGCATGATTTCATAATGTCTCTATTGATATCTGCTTTTCTACATATTTTCCCAAGCTCATCATAGTGACTCACTCTTCATATGTGCTGACATTAACATTCACCCTCTAACCAAAACCCTATTAGGAAAGAACTTTTGATACAAATCCTATACTCACTCTTCTTCCTAAACCTACCGACTATCTTCTTAATCCTACCTACTATCCCTTTTTGACTGGATGTTCTCTTCTACATTCAATCATCCAAGGTACAAGGTCCTATGCCATTTATTATTGAATTATCTGAGACATCTTTGCAGAACATAATTAAAAGCTAAGTATCCCAGTCAAGGGCCGAATGATTTCTGGCCTTCAAATCTTACTTAGATTTCTGTTTTTGTACATTTATTTCAACTCTATATTCTTATAAATATCGTAGGTACCCAATACCATTATTCATCTCACAGAATGATTCCTAACTGAAATCGAACCTGTTATTAACCCGAAACATACACTGTTCCCTCAATCTCATTTTACAGAAGAGCAGGGAAAGAGTTGTTCTTACAATACAGGAAATTAGGGTACCTTCCACCTGCGAGAACCTCAAAGGTCCATTCAGAAATGATACCTGGAGAAGATTTAGGCAGGTATAAAGGACCTGAGAGAGCAAAAGTCATCTTCCATGGCAAACAACCTGGTCAGGATGAAGGGATGTGTCTGAATCAGCCTCTCTCTTCTTATTGTAGAGAAGATGGACAATACCAGGCCTGGGTGAAGAGCTGTTCCCAGGTTCCTCTGGTTGATATACCATTCTAACTAGTGAAAGTGTCACAAGAAGTAGAGGCCGGCTCCATCTCATGGGACCCTTGGAAACAACTCTTAGGACAAAGTGTTTGCCAAGGCAGTGACCTCATTCAGTTCCAAAGAAAGTGACATACCTCATTTCCTTGGTGATGGAACTCTCTGAACTTGGTATCCAAGAAGTCAGGCACCCAGAAGCAGTCCCAGTCCCAGTATCAGTGGGCTCACTTGGTTGGATTTAACAAGGACAGAGTCAGTCTTTTTTGGTACCTACTGATGTGAGGAAGGACAAATGGAGGAGAGCTCTGAAGAGGGACCTTTCCTGAGAAAGCAGGTAGTGGCTCACCACTTTTTCCTGACACCTTAACATAGTTGGCCAAGGAAACCAGATCTGATAGAGGACAGGCCATTTTGGGAGAAGATAGTATGGCCCACAAGTCAGAGAACACTTTGGATAGTCAAAGACCTACTTGAGGGAAAGAGGTGCCTTTGTGGGAGTGGGTGTGTGTTTGTGGTTCTGTCTCATGTTCTGAGAATAGGTAGGAAAGTCGGTTTTTTCGTTTGCAGTGGACTATTTCTAGTAAGTCGTTTGACCAGACTAGTGTTCCTATGTCTGTGTATTTCACTGTGTCCGTTGTTGTAGACATTTGAAAAGATAATGCATTAATATATGTCTAGTCTAGTATAAATCTTCCCATAATTCATCCTGGCCAATTAATGAATGGAATGCAACCTGTCTTATCCATGGGCAACACCTGCTATCTACCTAAGTTCCTGTTTTCTTCCTGAATTCTGGCCATTCTCCAGAATTGGCTCATGGTTTTGTTTCCAAGATATGTACCACCTCCAAGCCCTGTGACATGGCCATGTACTGGATAGCTTAAGAGAATGGCGAGATTCTCAGAAAACTCAGATATCAGTGTGACCAGGAAAGTCTCAGTGGAGAGACCCTACTTTGGATCTTTTGCTTAACTATTGTTCTGTTGCCCTGAATGTCAAATATCAGTGTGACCAGGAAAGTCTCAGAGGATAGACCCTACTTTGGATCTTTTGCTTAACTATTTTTCTGTTGCCCTGAATGTCTGGAAGGCCTTTGCCTCAGGCCACCCCTCTGTGAAGCCTGAGGAAAACAGTTTTGAAATGGAAATGAATGGGCATCATCTGTGGCTCTTTGCTTAATTGCTTTGGTAAGGGATGTGGCTGAATTAGCCTTTTGGTCTTATGTGTGGCTGTGACTTAGATTCTCAGCTCCTGATGGATCTAAAGAATGATCGCTTGTGTCCATCCAAAACCATAATTGCAAAAAGATCAGTCATTGTGGATGAAGTCACTTGCCTTCCTCTGTTAGGTTCATGACCTCTATCAAGTGAGAATAGGGATTCTTTGGATGAAATGAGTTCTTCCAAGCCCTGCAGTGGTGCTTGGGTTTTCACATGACTCCAAATGAAATAAAGAATCTATATCTGAAAATCAGTAGGGCTCAAATTGGAGAAACAGAGCAGTATTAAAGGCATGCTTATTTTGTCACTCCTGGTTCACAGGAAGGGTGTCCAGGCCACCCTGACTTTAGGCAAATGAGGGGCAAGCGAGCTTATTTTGGAAACTGTCTTTGGCTGCGCCCCTCATAGAAACCTTCGCCAGAGGTGAGGATGAGTCTCTACATGGAAGAGGATTAGTGTCATGTGGAGGTGTTTTGGTTATAATTTTGGTCATTTGTGTGTCGGTTGGAAAAAATGACTGTGTCCACCTGGGCTTGAACTCTGGTGTGATTCCCCTTAGAGACTGATTTGTGGAACTAAAGTCAGAGAAATATTGCCATGAATTTTGTTGGAATTTTAGTAGGCCATGCATGAGAGTCGCCATTGGAAACTGAGATCTAGGCCCAGGGTGGCTTTCCACAGAGCACTGGGAATCTCCGCCAGGATATAACATGATTTTATTATTAAAGACTTGGCAGGCTGAGTTGAGAGTCAAAACACACATGGGCCTCACCTTGTAGACCTCAATGGGCCTGGCTTTATGTGGCCTCTTTGGGCACTCTTTCAGAAGCCTTGCCTGTGAGAGTTCTTTAGAGCTATCATTGAAATGAGCTTCCTCACCATTTAATGATTCCTGAATGAATTGAAACCCACAGTGACTCCAACTTCATCTTTGAAAAATGGTTAGATAAATACCATGAAATTTTTGAAATTCCCATGACCAGGTGGCACTGGAAAACTTTTGGATGTCTTGTTGCTGATCATGAGTATACCAGACAGTACCTTGATTTACTGGATTGCATGAAAATGGTTTAGAACAGAGATGCCAGTAAGTTGGATCCTGCTGAGTAGTGGCCCAGAGCAGTGGTGTGCAGGTGTTTGATAAAACATCAGTGGTAGGGCCATGAGGATCTACCATTGGATTCCAAATGGCTTGTGACTGACATGGTGTAGCCAGCAGACCCTTATATGTAAAGGAATCTTGTTATATGGAGAGGTTTCAGGGCAATGTTCTGAATCATGTTGCTATTGTCAAGGGGGCAGGCTACGTGGGATAAAATACTGTTTGGTGCATTCTCCTCCAGACCCTTCCCCCCACACCTGACAGAACTCCTCCAGCACTGTGTCCCATTTGAACTCGTATTTTGTGAAGCAAATACCAACCTCCCAGAGCAGCAGCAAAAACACCACGAAAATTAGAGGATGGCCAAATGGCTTCACAGTCCACACGAAGAGACAATTAGCCCTCAGAGGCCACAGTTTACCTACAAAGAGAGAATTCAGCACTGTTGCCTCATTTCATTGGAAAGTAAGTAACCATGTCATCCAGATCACATAGATGCAGACCCAGCTTTGATGGTCTCACTACAAAGTAAGCTAAAGCTCCTGACAACAGCATATATTTCAAGTGCTCAACCTCAGAGGCAGATCCTCAAAAATATTTAGGCCAGCAGAGCTCGAGGTTTGTGGAGTGTTTACCCTGTCCATTACTTTTAGAAACTCCTCTACCAACTCCAATGATGTGAAATCGGGAGCATTTTCCAATCCAGATAGGTATTCACAAATTTTTTAACTCTTCTACTCTAATTGTGTTTTTCTTGAGGCGAAGGTAATGTCAAGGCATTGTTCTGGATGAGAGTGGAAAGATTTTTCTGTAGCATATGTTTGCATACACATTGGATTCAATTTCCTGTTTTCCATTCAAAATACTGAATCCCTGACACTAACCCATACCCTACCAGACTCTGACTACTAATCCTAATATGATGGAGAAAAATAACCCAAACAGAATAGAAATACAAGTAGTTCAGAGGAGGCACGGTGTATAGTTGGACTTCCCTTCTGCATGATACAGAGTAGGAGTTATAAATCTAGTCAATTGTTTGTTGAAATAGTTCTCCATGTATTTTTAAAGTTAACAAACATGTGAATTCCTGTCTCCCTTTCTCTGTAGCCTATTCAGCATGTGTATTTTAATATGGACATATACAATCCTACCTGGTACCACACGTTTGTTCTTGTGATTTGGCTTACTTGGCAGATACAAATTGTGAGACGAGATCACTCCTACTAAACCCTGTTGGTACTGAATATTGAAACAATGGGTGAGCTTCCTAGTTGAACAACATTATACATAAATCCATGTTCAGTAAAATGAATATTTTTGGATCTGTGGATGATATATATTTTATGATGAATTTTGATTGACATATATTGCTACTTTTTTTGTCTGTGTGTACTCTCCAGATTTTTCTAAATATGAAATATATGTGTCTTATGTACACTCCCTAAATTCATTCATGTTCATGTATGTGGATTTATAATCAACTATTCACAAGATTATTCTCAGAAATATTCATCCACCTGAAATTTGCCTAATGCTCTCAAATGTCAATCCTATTGGTGACTACATATTTGTTTCTTCCTAAATTATGTATTCAAACTCAACCCTGTTCAAAATGTCTAATCCTATCACTCACTTTATACTTTGCCTTATTTTGTAATGTCTCTATTTATATCTGCTTTACTTCATGTTTTCCCCAGTTCATCATTGTGACTGACTCTTCACCTGTGCTAACTTTAACAATCACTCTGTAACCGAAACCCTGTAGCTAACGAACTTTTGTTCCAAATCCTATACTCACACTTCTTCCTAAACGTACTATCTTCCTATTTCTATCAACAATCCCTTTTTGACTGGATGTTCTCTTCTACTTTCAATCATTATAGTAAATGTCGGGCGAGCTTCGCAGGAGGAAACCACCAACAGACTATCTCATGCAACAGCAAAGGGTTTATTGAGTGTCCAGCATGCTGGTGCTCAGAGCTCACTTGAATAGAGCAGATAGCCCTGAGAATCGCTTAAGTAGAGCTTATATACTTTACCTGGAGAGGGCAGGGAGGGAAGTTTATTGATGGATCAGGGCGAGTGGGCGATTTGCGTGCAACTGGGTGAGGGAGCACATTCTGCAGTTGGGCAGTTGGGGACAGCACATACTGGGAACAAGATTTGCAAGCATTTCTCATGATTTCAACAGTGTTTTGTTAAGCATACAGAAAAACAGGAAGTGACAAGTACCTATTTTATTAACCTTTTATTCCCCACTTCTTCTTCTGGCTACTTTTAATCATAAAAATGATCATTGGGGGGTGTCACATTCTATGTATACTAGTGGGGTATTACCATAAGTTTAACTCGTCCAATTTGAGCCTGGAGAAAAGAAATTACACGGTTGAGAAAACAGGGTTTAATAGTTAGCAATAATGTGAGGATTATTATTGGACCAGCCAGGGTTGATAAAAAAACGTAGTTAACCAGGAAGACTGTGTGAACCAAGACTCAAACCACCTTTTTTGGGCCTCTCTGTCTCTTTGATGCTTTTCAAGGAATCTTTTTAATTTACTCTTAGATTTTATTACAACTCCAGTATGCTCGGCATACAAACAACTTTCTTCTCTCAATGCAGCACAGAGGCCCCTTTTCTCATGACAAGGAGGTCCAACCCTCGAGTGGTCTGAAAAACAACTTCAGAGAGAGAGGTAAAAGACTCATGCAAAGCTCTGATGGAGGTTTCTAATATCTTAGTTTTGGTCTATTGCTGTCATTTGTTGGGTCATTTGTTGAGTCCCATGGACAAAGGCAGTGGTTCCCGTGGCCACCAGTGCAGCAATTTCTATTCCTAATATGATGGCTAAGTTGAGGGATATATATTTTCAGTGGAACCGGGTTGAATGCCCCCCTATTTGATCTTCAAATGAACCTGCATTGTGATAGAGCACTCTGGGAAACATCTGCACGATTACACAATTAATCACATCTGTTGACCATTTCATGAAAACATTAACAATGTTTAAGTATATAGAATCATGCTGTAGTAGGGACGGACAAGGCAACTCACCTAAGATAGCACTGAAGACAGGGAAACAGTCCTATTTGGTGGCAACCAGATTCAGAGGGCATTGATTCTGTTGTAATCAAGTAATCCTCTGAAACCCAAGTTTAGGTAGTTTCAGAATTTTGTACCCAACATGTAATGGAAGGGGCTCAGAAGTTCACAGTCTGCAGAAGTTGAAAAAAGCAGTTTTGTTTCTGTTTTTTCCTCGGTTCTGGGCAAGTTAACTTTTCAAGGACACCTGGGAGGGAAAGAGCTTTTTCTTCCCTTTCTTATTTTCCCATTTCCAGCTGTTACCACGGAGCCCAGTTGCTAACTTCGTTAACTTAGAAATGTAGCCATCTCTGTGAAGCCCCATGTCAAGGCCAGAGGCCTTGTTCACATATTTTTGTGAAAAACTAGTAAGGGGGTGTCTTGATTAGGAGTGCTAATTTTTTTAGCCAGTGGCCAAGTAGAACAGGGCAACATGAAAATAGGAAGTTTAACTACATTGAATTTTTTTATAGGGACTCTTTTGCTGAAAGTCCTAAAGTCAGCCATGGTGAAGACTTCTGGAGAAGGTCAGTTAAAGACTTTTCTTTGGGCCTGGTACAGAGGGGAAAGACGGAGAAGGTGGGGCTGAGAGCAGCTCAGAGTATCTGAGAATGAGAAAAGAGAGATGTAAAAAAATAATTGGAAAGTGGTTTGGAATTTTCCTAGCAACAAATATTTGAGCAGTAGAACAGGTAGAGCAAAGAAGAAGATGGTTGTGAGTATCCCAAAACACATGTTAGGGACTTTAAATTCTTAGTAAACTGTTTTCAGTGATGACAAAGCAACTTTAAAGGCCATTTTCATTACATCTTGGATATGGGTCTGAGGGCTCTCCTCAGCTGGTTTGAGCTTTGGGTTAGTTGGTAAGAGGACCTGGTGGGACCCGGTGCGGGCACTGACAGGAGAAGAGAGGAGTGAGTGGGTGGAGGGGTACCTCAGTACCTGCTACGTCAGCAAGGGGGCAATGGTCTGAGAACCAGCAGAGATTTGGATTTTTGATCTAATAATTGTAGTGGAGAAATCAGGTTGCTGAGGTGGGAGTGACAGCAGAGACTCTGGAGCAGAAGGCTGAAGGTGAGGATCTATTGGGTAAGCATAGTTCAGGATGTGAGCGAAGAAGGGAAAAGGCCTCTACATAGTGGAATCTCCTTTTACCCTTTTGAGCACCAGCAGATGTTAAAAAGGTCACACAGGATTTGAGGATCTAGAGTCCCCTCTGGTTGCCATCAGTTTTTGTTTTCTAATTCGTAATATGGCCAATGCTGTGTACTGAATTTAATGCGGAGTTTGGGTTCCATCAGGCAGCCCCTGTATGCTCACATCCCCATGACTTACAGAAGAAGTCGGCTTTTCCCCCACATAGCCATGGCTGTTTATGGCTTTGACAGTCGGCCGGGTAAACACAGTAATCTAGGCTAGCCAACCTGCGTCTGGCTCGTGTGTCCCTACATCCATAATTTTTGTTTCCATTATCTATGGTAAGGAAGGGATTTAATGGAATTTTAGTGGGATCCTCTTCATCAGGGATATCCCATTAGGAATGACCTATAGCCAGCTGACAAATGTCTGGGTGGAGAGATGGTCACCAGGTCCCTAAGTGGGCTGTATGCGAGATAGATTATACTTCTTTTCCAGTAGAATTTGTGATCAGCCAACGCTGCTGAACGGGCTGATGAGGGTTAGGACTACTTGTGGCTGAGGGGAGAGTCTATAGGCTTATCCACATGGTGAATATGCAATTTGAAAGTGTTACCAGTCTTTTCCAGTTTCCAGCCAGAGTGTGGACAGGGCGCAGGCTTGAGATGAGAGGCATGGATCCAGGAAGTGATTCCGTCTACCTTTACCACTGTAGATGTTATAAGTACCACCTGGTATGGTCCTTTCCAGTGGGGTTCCAGGGATGACACCTGATATCATCTTATGTAGATGAATCTCTTACTTGATATCGATGTGGAGTCCCCTCGTCCCCAGTTTGGTAGGCAGTGGCCAGCTTTTTCCACAGGTATCACTGAGATCTTTCAAGAGCTTTAAGTCTGTCAAGCAAGGGGGTGTGAAAGGGATCGTTAGGTCTTAGAGTTGGGCTTTGGTCCATTACTGGAGGAGAGGCACCCTAGATATTCACAGGGGGTGTGGTTACTCAAAGAAACAGAGGGCGTATTTCTTGCACGAAACATTGTATAAGGCATGAGCATAATCCAATCATTTATGCTGGTCTCTAAGCTTAATTTTGTTGAGGTCTCTTTAATGGTTCTATTCATTCTTTCTACCTGTCCTGAACTCTAGGGTCTGTAAGCACAATAAAACTTCCAATGAATCCCCAGGTTCCTGGCTAACCCCTGACTTACTTGGGCCACGAACGCCGGTGCATTATCAGACCGAATTACCTTTGGCAGGCCGTATCTTTGAAAAATGTCTTTCAGGATCTGCTTGACCACCATTTGCACTGTTTCTTTTTTTTTTCTTTTAGTGGAGAAGGCTTCAATCCATCCTAAAAATGTATCTACAAAGACTAGAAGATATTTATGTCCATACCTTGCTGGCTTAATTTCAGTAAAGTCAACTGCCCAGAATTGTCCTGGTCTGGTTCCTCGTAGGTGCTTTCCTGCAGGAAGCTTGGAAGGGTAAGCATTTACCAATTGATGGACTCGACAGGCTTTTTTTACCCATTTAGTTATTTCTTTTTGCTGTGAGTCAGTTAGTGGAAAACTCTGTTCTTGATACTTCAGAAATACCTGCAGTTTCTTTGAACCAAGGTGAGTGAGTTGATGTGCATTTTCTACTGACATATTTAGAGCTGTGACTATAGGAGTTTTTAGTGAAGGATTTAGAAATTCCACTTGGGGGCCTTCAGGGTTAAAAGTTATTTTGGCCCGGTACTTGGTGAGCAGATCTCTGCCCATCAATGGGGCCAAGCATTCTGTGATTACTAGGAAGGATTGATGGATTTTCCTTTTCCCAGGTCTATGGTCCTCTTAGTTGTCCAAGCCCGATACTTACTGCCATTTGCCCCTTGAACTAGAGACCTTTTATTTGATAGATGGCCCAATGGGGCCTTGAGGGCTGAGTATATTGCCCCTGTATCCACTTCAAAGTTTACTGGGGTCCCCTACACTTCAAAAGTTACCCTGAGCTCCGGGAGGGGATGTTAGCCCCGACTTTTGGAGTCATCCTCAAGAGTCAGAATGGCTGGCAGGAGTGGCTGTCTCTTTCTAGGGAACTCTTTGGCCCAGTGTCCTTTTTTTTTACAGTAGGCACAGTGATCTGAGGCAAGGAGTGGCCTCTGGCGTGGGCCCAGGTATCCCTTCCTGTCTCCCTGTTTCTTAATTTCTGGCCTATTTGTTGTTGTGACCAGGACCTTAGTCAGCGCCTTATTCTGTCTTTTGTTTCTTTTATCCTCACTTTGCTTCATTCTCTTCCTCAGTTTCTCTCTTAAGGTATATTTTCTTGGCTTCTCTGACTAAATCTCTCAAAGTCATATCTTGTAATCCATCTAAGCATTGTAACTTTCTTTTAATATCCAGGGCAGCTTGCCCAATAAAGGCCATCATGACAGATGCCTTTTGATCCTCTGCCTGAGGATCGAAAGGAGTATATCTCTTACTTGCCTCCATAATTCTCTCTAGAAACATAGAGGGAGATTCATCAGGCCTTTGAATAATCTCTATTACCTTGGCCAAATTAGTTGGTCGCCTAGTGGCCACTTGGATGCCCACTATTAGAACCTGGCGATAAGTGGACAGATGCTTTCTAACTTCAATGGTGTTGGTGTCCCAGTTGGGTTGTTTCAAAGGAAAACCAGCTTTGATTAAGTTGGGAAGATGTATCACTCTCCAATCTGGTCGGAGGACATTTTTTTATAGCTTCCAGGAAGATTCTCTTTTGTTCCTCTGTCGTGAAGAGAGTCCTTAGGAATTGTTGACAGTCATCCCAAGTAGGCAAATGTGAAAATATCAATGACTCAACCAGACCTGTGAGCCCTGTGGGGTCCTCGGAAAAAGGGGGATTGTTATATTTCCAGTTATATAGGTCGGAAGAGGAGAAAGGCCAATATTTGTAGGCTTGCATTTTCCCCCCATGGCCTTCGTCAATCAATGGTCTGTGGAGACATAGTGGGAGCATCACAGGAGTTCCAGGGTTTTCAATCATTCACCACCATCAAGTTTCCTTAGCTGGGCTAGCTTCCTCCTGCGGAGGAGGGGCTGTGTGTGCTGCGGGGGAGTTATCTGGAGGGCGCTGGGCCAGCTTATATTCCTCCAGTGGTAGAGAGGCTGAGTCAGCTGCAGGGGAATCACTTAGAGGGTGTTGGTGGTTGGGGGACGAAGGCAGGGTATAATAAGGGGGAAGAGAGTCCAGAAGAGTCAAATCTTTTGACTCAGGGATTACAAAGGGTGGAGGAGGAGGAGGAGCAGAGGGTTTGAGAGATCATGGGGGAAGGAGTAGGAGCAGGGGAAGGGACAAAGAAAGGCTTCACCCATTGAGGAGGAGATTTGCAGAGGTCCAGCAAAGTTAAGATATATGGCTGTTGATCCGGATGGCTATGTGTGCCCGGGTGAAAGACAATATCTCTGACTTCTTAAATTAGTGGGAAGTAGAAAGATCCTTCTAGGGGCCATCCAAATTCAAAGGTGGGCCATTCTGAGGCACAGAGATTCTGAAAGGTCCAGCGTTTAACTAAAAAAGAAAGATTCTGAGCCCTTAAGCGGACTTTGGTCCAGTGATCAAGGGTCAGGGACAGGGGCATTGAAGTGCTGTGTCCCATAATTAAAGATACACAAAGAGTGAATGCAAGACACACGACACAGACAAGACAAGACAATAAAGACATTCAATGGACATCCAAAACTGAGACCAGGACTGAGTAGCCAGCAAAACCCAATGGGCTGGCAATTCCGAATCAGATACAAAATATTACTGAGTCGAAGAGACTATTGTTCCTCGATTTCCCGAGTCTTTGGGAAGTTCCCCAGGGATGTAGCCTGTGGCTCTGTGACACGTCTGTCAGCCACCATCGGAGAGAACTCACGCTCTTCATCGACAGCCATTTTGCCCAGCACTAACCTTAACACTGAAACAAGAAAGAGGTGCCTTACTTAACCCAAGAGGAACCCGTTAGGGTCTTTTGTCCGCCGCTGCCAAAACTCGGTGGAATCTCCATATGTAAAGGTCGGGTGAGCATGGAAGGAAGAGACCACTAACAGACTGTCTTATCCAACAGCAAAGGGTTTATTCTGGGTCCAGCATGCTGGGGCTCGGAGCTCACTTGAGTAGAGCAGAGAGCCCTGAGAACAGTTTAAGCAGAACATATATATTTTCCTTGGAGAGGGCAGGGAGGGAAGTATACTGATGGGTCAGGGCGAGTGGTCGGTTTGCATGCAACCGGGTGAGGGAGTACATTCTACACTTTGGCAGTTGGGGACAGCACATTCTGGGAACAAGATTAGCAAACAGTTCTCAAGATTTCAACAGTGTTTTGTTAAGCATACAGAAAAACAGTAAGTGACAAGTACCTATTTTATTAACCTTTCACTACCGACTATCCTTTTTGACTGGATGTTCTCTTCTACATTCTATGATCCAAAGTACAAGCTCCTATGCCATTGTATATCAATTTTTTCAAAGCTAAGTATCCCAATCAAGGGCCCAGTGCCCTTCTGGGCTTCAAATGTTACTTAGATTTCTGTTTTTATACATATATTTCACCTATATATTTTTATACATATTGCAGGTTCCCAATACCATTATTTATTCAGCATAATGATTCCTAACCCAAATCAAACATGTTATTAACCCTAACCATACATGGTTCCCTCAATCTAACGTTACAGAAGAGCAGGGACAGAGTTGGTGTTACAATACAGGAATATAGGGAATCTTCCACCTGCTGATAACCTCAAAGGTCCATGCAGATATAATCTCTGGAGAAGATGTAGGCAACTCTGAAGGACCTGAGAGTGCAAAAGTCATCTTCCATGGAAAACAACCTGGTCAGGGTGAAGGGTTCTGTCTGAATCAGCCTCTCCATTCTTAATGTAGAGAAGATGGACCAAATGATACCTGTGTGGAGAGCTGCTCCTGGGTGCCTATGGGTGATATACCATTCTAACTTGTGAAAGGGTCACAGGAAGCAGGGGCAGCCTCCATCTCATGGGAAGCTTGGAAGCAACTCTTAGGACAGATTGGTTGCCAAGGCAGTGAACTCATTCAGTTCCTGACGGAAGTGACCTCACCTCACTTCCTTGGTGATGGAACTCTGTGAACTTGCGATCCAGGAAGCCAGTCAAACATTGACAGCCCCAGTCCCAGTCTCAGTGGTTTTACTTTTTGAATTTCCCAAGGACAGAGTCAGTCTTTCTTGGTACCTATTGATGTTAGGATGGCCAAATGGCAGGAAAACTCTGAAGAGGGGCCTTTCCTGAGAAAACAGGTAGTGGCTCACTGCTGGCTCCTGACAACTTCAGAGACTTGGCAAAGGACACAAAATCTGAGACAGGACAGGCCATTTTGGGGGAACCTAGAATGGCCCACAGTCAGAGGACACTCCAAATAGTCACAACCTACTTGGAGGAAAGAGGTGCCTTTGTGGGTGTGGGTGTGGGTTTGTGGTTTTGGCTCATGTTCTGAGAAGAGGTAGGAAATGAGGTTTGTTTGGTTTGGGGGGAATTGTTTCTAGTAAGTCATTTGACAATGCGAGTGTTTCTGTGTCGCTGTATCCCACTGTGTCCGTGATTGTAGATATTAGAAAAGAGAAAGCATCAATGGATGTGTCCTGTCTTTTAGAAAGCTTACCAGCATTCATGCTGCCCAATTTATAAATAGAATGCGGCTTGCCATAATGATGGGCAACACCTACGATCTTCCTAAGTTCCTGTTTTCTTCCAGAAATCTGGTCACTCTCCATAATAGGCTTATGGTTTTGTATCCAAGATATGTACCACCTCCATGCTCTGTGACATGGCCATGTACTGAATAACTGAAGTGAATGGCGAGCATCTCAGAAAACTCACATACCAGTGTGACCTGTAAAGTCTCATTGGAGAAACCCTGCTTTGGGCCTTTTGCTTACCTATTGTTCTGTTTCCCTGAATGTCAAGAAGGTCTTTGCCTAAGGAAAACGCTTTGTGAAGTCTGAAGAAAACCTTTTTCAAATAAAAAAGAATGGGCATCAGCTGTGGCTCTTTGCTTAATTGCTTTGCAAAGAGATGTGTCTGAATCAGCGTCTTGGCCCTGTGTTAGGCTGTAGCTTAGATTCTCAGCAACTGATGGATCTAAAGAAAGATCCCATGTGTGCATCCCAAACCAAAATAGCAAAAGAGCAGTCATTGTGGATGAAGTCTTTCGCCTTCTTCTGTAAGGTTTCTGACATCAATCAAGTGAGAATAGGGATCCTTTAGGTCAAATGAGTTCTTCAATTCCCTGCAGAGGCTAGCACATAGGTGGTTGGGTTTTCTCATGACTCCAATTCACATAAAGAATCTAAACCCCACAGTCAGTAGGTCTCAAATTTGAGAAGTGGATCAGTATTAACGGCAGGCCTATTTGATCACTCCTGGTTCACAGGAAGGGTGTCCAGGTCACTCAGAATTTAGGTAAATGAGGGGCAAGAAAGCGTATTTTGGACACTGTCTTGGGCTGCATTCCTCATGGAAATCTACAGTCAGAGGTTATGATGAGTGTCTATATGGAAGAAGGTGAGGGCCATGTGGGAGTGTTTTGGTATTAATTGTGGTTATTTTTGTGGCAGTTGAAAGGGATGACTGAGTCCACCTGAGTTTGAACTCTGGTGTGATACCCTTAGAGACTGAGTACAGGAACTGAACTTAGAGAAGTATTGCCATGAATTGAGTTGGGATTTCAGAAGGCCAAGCATGAGAGTCACCCTTGGAAACTGAGATCTAGGCCCAGGGTGGCTTTCCAGAGACCACTGGGAATCTCAGGCTTGATATCACATGATTTTATTCTTAACGACTTGGCAGTCTTAGTTGAGAGTCAAAACACACATAGACGTTACATTGTAGACCTCAATGGGCCTGGATTTATGTGACCCTTTGGCCAATCTTTGGGAAACCTTGCCTGTGAGAGTTCTCCAGAACTTCATTTGAAATGAACTTCCACAACATTTAATGGTCCCTGAATAAATTGAAACCCACATGCTGCCAACTTCATCCTTGAAAAATTGCTAGATAAATACCATGAAATTTTTGAAATTCCCATGACCAGATGGCACTGGAGAAACTTTGGTTGTCCTGTTGCTGAACATGATTATGCAGGACAGTGACTTGATTGACTGAGTTTCATGAAAATGGTGTATAACAGAGATTCCAGGAAGTTGGACCCTGCTGAGTAGTGGGCCTAGTGCAGTGATGGGCAGGTGTGTGATAAAAAAACATCTGTGGTGGGGCCATGTGGATCTGCCATTGGCTTCCAATTGGCTTGTGACTGACATGATGCATCCAGCAGACGCTTCTATGTAAAGGTATCTTGTTATATGGAGAGGTTTCAGGCCAATGTTCAGAATCCGGTTGCTATGGTCAAGGAGGCAAGCTATGTGGAATAGAAGCCTGGTTGGTACATTCTTCTGCAGACCCTGACTCACCACAGGTGACAGAACTCCCTCCAGCACTTTGTCCCAGGTGAATTCCTTGTAATTCGTGAAGCAAATACGAAATTCCCAGTGCAGCAGCAAGCAACACCAGGAAAACTGGAGGATGACCAAATGGCTTCAGAGTCCACAAGAGTAGACTATTAGCCCCCAGTGGCCACAGTTTACCTACAAACAGAAAATTAAACACAGCTTCCTCGTGTTTATTGGAAAATAAGAAATCATGTATTCCAGGTCACATAGAAGCATACCCAGATTTGATGGTCTCACTACAAAGGAAGCTGAATCTCCTGACTACAACATATATTTCAAGTGCCCAACCTCAGAGGCAGTTCCTCAAGAAGTCTTTAGTCCAGCAGAGCTCCATGTTTGTGGAGTGTTTACCCTGTCCCTTACTTTTGGAATCTCCTCTACCACCTCCAAGTTTGTGAACTCGTGAGCATATTTGATTCCAGATATGTATTCACAGATTTTCTAACTCTTCTCCTCTAATTGTGTCTAACTTGGAGCCAAGGTAATCTCAAGGCATTGTTATGGATGAGAGTGGGAAGATACTTTTGTAGCATATATTTGCATAAACATTGGAATCATTTTCCAAATTTTCATTCAAAATACTGAATCCCTGACACAAACCCATGCCAACTAGACTCTGACTACTAATTCTAATATGATGGAGAAAATTAACCCAAACAGAATAGAAATACAAGCAGTTCAGAGGAGGAATGGTGTATCATTGGAATTGCCTTTTGCATTATATAGGGTAGGAGTTATAAATCTAGTCAATTTTTTGTTGAAATGGTTCTCCATGTGTTTTTAAAGTTAACAAATATGTGAATTCCTGTCTACCTTTCTCTGTATCCTATTCAGCACATGTATTTTTATATGCACATATAGAATCCTACCTGGTACCACACGTACATTCTTGTGAGGTGGCTGACTTGGCAGACACAAATTGTGAGAAGAGATCACTCCTCCTAAACGCTGTTGAAACTGAAAATTCAAACTATTGATGAGCTTCCTAGTACAATAAAATTATACATGAATCCATGTTCAGTAAAACAAATTTATTTGGATCTGTGGATGACATATATTTCGTGGTGAATTTCAATTGGGATATATTGCTACTTTTTAATGTCTGTTTGTGTGCGTGCGTGTGTGTGTGTGTGTGTGTGTATGTTTATATATATATACACACACACTCTACAGATTTTTCAAAATATGAAATATATGTGTCTTATTATACACTCCGTAAATTCATTCATATTCATGTATGTGGATTAATAATCAACTTTTCACAAGATTATTCTGAGAAATATTCATCCACCTGAATTACATATTTGATTCCTATTACTGAAAACTAACAGTAAATGGTGCATACAAATCCTAATATTTCTGCATTAACTGACACAGTTTTATATCAATGCAAGTAGATTCCTATGGGACGTGATGTGTATTTTGTCATTCATTTTTATTCAATACTGGTACATTTCTTTTTCTTCAGTTAATGCACATGATAGGATATATATTTAATTCACTAGTTCAGAAATTTATAGGCATTTTGTTTTACTTTTCATCACTTCCTAATTCAGAAAACATGTTTTCCACAGGGTTTCATGACTGGTCTTTTCATGAGACTTCTTTCACAAAATGCAAAGGTCACACTTATGTTTGTACCGAAGTCTAAATGGAAAGTGAGTATGGATTACTAAAAACATCTATGTCCAGGTTGCCTAATGCTATCAAATGTCAATTTTATTGGTGACTACATATTTGTTTCTTCCTAAGATTATATATTCAACCTCAACACTGTTGAAAATGCCTGATCCTATCACGTACTTTATACTTTGCCTGATTTCCTAATGTCTCTATTGATATATGGTTTCCTACATACTTTCCAGAGTTCATCAATGTGACTGGCTCTTCACATGTGTTGATATTTACATTCATCCTCTACCCGAAACCCTACTGTTATAGAACGTTTGGTTCAAATCCTATACTCACTCTGCTTTCTAAACCTATGAATATCTTCCTAATCCTACTGACTATCCTTCTGACTGGATGTTCTTTTTGACATTCAATCATCCAAGGTACAAGGTCCTATGCCATTGTATATCAATTTATCTGAGACATCTGTGCAGAATATAATTCAAAGCTGAGTATTTCAATCAAGGGCCCAATGCACTTCTGGGCGTCAAATCTTACCTAGATTTCTGTGTTCATACTTATATTTCACCTATATATTCTTGTAAATATCGCAGGTTCCCAAAACCATTATTCATTGCACAGAATGATTCCTAAGCCAAATCAAACTTGTTATTAACCCTAAGCATACACTGTTCCATCAATCTATCTTTACAGTAGAGCAGGGACAGAGTTGGTCTTACAATACAGGTATGTAGGGGATCTTCCACCTGCTGAAATCCTCAAAGGTCCATGCAGAAATGATCCCTGGAGAAGACTTAGGCAGCTATGAAGGACCTGAGAGCACAAAATCATCTTCCATGGCAAAAAAACCAGTCAGGATGAAGTATTGTGTCTGAATCAGTCGCTCTGTTCTTAATGTAGAGAAGATGGACAAAACCAGGCCTGTGTGGAGAGCTGTTCCATGGTGCCTGTGGTTGATATACCATTCTAACTTATGACTGAGTCAGAGAAAGTAGGGGCAGCCTCCATCTCATGGGACCCTTGTAAACAACTGTTAGGACAAAGTGGTTGCCAAGGTATTGACCTCATTCAGTTCCTGAAGGAAGTGACCTACCTCACTTCCTTGGTGATGGAACTCTCTGAACTTGGGATCCAGGAAGCCAGCCACCCAGAGCCAGTGCCAGTCCCATTCCCAGTGGGCACACTTGTTTGAATTTTCCAAGGACAGAGTCAGTCTTTCTTGGTACCTCCTGATGTGAGGATGACCAAATGCTAGGAGAACTCTGAAGAGGGGCCTTTCCTGAGGAAGCAGGTAGTGGCTCATTGCTGGCTCCTGACAACTTAACAGAGTTGGCAAAAGGGACCTGATCTGATAAAGGACAGGCCATTTTGGGGGAACATAGTATGGTCCACCAGTCAGAGGACACTCCGGATAGTCACAGACCTTGTTGTGGGAATGAGGTGCCTTAGTGGGTGTGGGTGTGAGTTCGTGGTTTTGTCTCATGTTCTGAGAATAGGTAGCAAAGGTTGTTTGTTTGGTTTGGAGTAGACTGTTTCTAGTAAGTCATTTGAGAAGGTGAGTTTTTCTATGTCTGTGTATCCACTGTGTCCGTGGTTGTAGTTATTAGAAAAGCGAATACATCAATGGAGGTGTCCTGACTAGTAGGAAGCTTCCAGGCATTTATTCTGCCCTTTTTATGAATGGACTGCGGCTTGCCTTATGGATAGACAACACCTACTATCTTCCTAAGTTCCTGTTCACCTCCTGATTTCTGGCCTCTCTCCAGAATAGGCTCATGGTTTTGTGTCCAAGATATGTACCACCTCCAAACTCTGTGACATAGCCATGTACTGGATAGCTGAAGGGAATGGGAACATCTCAGAAACCTCAGAGATCAGTGTAACCAGAAAAGTCTCAGTGGAGAAACCCTGCTTTGGGCAATTTGCTTACCTATGGTTGCCTTGCCCTGAATGTTAGGAATGTCTTTGCCTCAGGCCACCCCTTTGTGGAGCCTGAAGAAAACAGTTTTCAAATTAAAATGAATGGGCATCACCTGTGGCTCTTTGCTTAATTACTTTGGAAAGGGATGTGTCTGAATCAGCCTCTTGGCCCTGTGTGAGGTTGTGGCTTTGATTCTCAGAACCTGATAGATCTAAAGAAAAATCCCATGCGTGCATCCAAAACCAAAATTGCCAAAAGAGCAGTCATTGCTGATGAAGTCTTTCACCTCCCTCTGTAAGTTTCCTGACCTCTATCAAGTGAGAATAGGGAAGATACACCAAGTCAATTGATGGCTCCTACTGGAAAAATTCTATCACTGATGACAGCATCAGCATAAGTACCCCAACACTGCCACAATTCGCTGCACCAGCAGATAGTTCACAATGCATACAAGTGAGTTCACAATGCATACAAGTGATACATAATCCAGGCAAGTTCTACAAGCAGTTCAGTGATGGCTATTGCAGAATCTGTAGATTGATTTTATCTTTGTCTTCACCGGCACTGGGATGAAGATAGGAATTCTGGCAATAATGGCTAAAGAAAAAATTCTGTAACATTCCTGAAGGCACTAAAAGAAAACAATTTTCTTAACAATTTACGTTATCTTGAAGAGAATAATTAAATATAATGAAAAGGAAAAGTGAAAGTAAACAAACACGTCTGTTAACCTCCTATTTTTTCACATATTAAAACAATCCTGAACAGTTGTTTACCCAATTTAAATTAAACAATTTAATTCACGTGAATAAAAAAAATGGATATATTATTTCATTAGCACTCATCATATGTGATATATGGACATACGCACATTCAAATATATAACACAAAACACAAGTATGCACACATAATAAATACATACAACACATAATATAATAGTAAAGGCCTTATAACATTTTACATGTGAAATCATCATTGCAATGTTTAAAAACTCTACAGTCAAAAAATAGAACTGATAAGCAAAACATTAACCTAGGTCTGTATGAGCTCAAAAAAACAAAAGAGAACTTCATGATTTGAGAAAGGGCAATAATAAAATAGATATTGAAAAAAGCATCCCTGTTCTGTCGCAGATGTAAGGATAGCCAAACTGGAGTTTTGGATATCATCTGTTATGGATTTGAGCCAAATCATCTTATTTTGGTCTATCGAAATCGCTTCAGTTAATCTCTCTGGAATCCAAATCGGCTGCTGTTCTCCCTGTGGAAACACATAAACAGACCCCCGACTCCAGGCAATCACTGGGTCGGGATCTTAGTTAATCTCTCTGGAATCCAAATCGGCTGCTGTTCTTCCTGTGGAAACCCACAAACAGACCTCCAACTCCAGAAAATTAATGGGTCAGGACCTTTCCATTGTCCTGTTAGAATATCCTTCCAAAGTACCTCGGGCTTATACACATTTTTTGGACACTTATGCCTTTCTGCAGCACTAAGTCCTGAAAATCCAAATTTAAAAAGTTTAGAGTAAAAAGGGTTATTTTAAGTTTATCTTTGGGGAATTTATATCCCTTCCCAATTCTGTCTTCTTACTTTAATGAGTACATTTTAATAGTGTGATGAGCTCTTTCAACTATGGCTTGTCCCTGTGGATTGTATGGGTTTCCTGATATATGAGTAATGCCAAATGATGAGCAAAATGGTTTAAAAGAGGTAGAAGTATAACCGGGGGCATTATCAGTTTTTAACTGCTTTGGAATGACCACAGTGGCAAAATTTTGTAAGCAATGAGCTACAACATCTTTAGTTTTTTTCCCCCATGAAGGGAGCCCATCAAAAATCCAGAAGAAGTATCAACTGTAACATGCAAATATTTTAATTTTCCAAATTCTGGCAAGTGTGTGACATCCATCTGCCATATATGGTAAGGTATCAATCCTCTACGATTGACTCTAAGATTAAAATGTGGTAAAATGGTCACACAATTTTGACATTGTTTTATTATTTGTCTAGCTTGTTCCTTAGTTATTTTAAAATGCTTTTGTAAAGTATTAGCATTGATAATGAACTTTTTATGAAAATTTATAACTTCTTCTAGTGTACAGAAAATATGTATGTATGTCATGTGTAGTTTTACCTGCTAAATCATTGCCCAAACTAAGGGCTCCAGGCAATCCTGTATGTGCCCAGATATGTCCTATTAAGAATGGATATTTTCTGTCCCAGATTAGACTTTGTATACTGGAAAGGAAAGAGAAAACAGTAGAGGAAGGGGAAATCCTACCAGCATCTTCAAGAGATACTATAGCATTAACTATATACTGACTATTGGAAAATAAATTAAACACAGAATCTTTAAACATCACAAAAGCTTATAATACTGCATTAAGCTCTACCTTTTGAGCTGATTTTTGGGGTGCTAAAAATGTAAAAATTTGATCAGGTGTAACTATTGCTGCTGTACCATTATTTGACCCATCAGTGAATATATTTGGAGCATTCATGATAGGAGTTTTCTTGTAATTTTTGGAAAAATTACAGGATGCAATGACCCAAAAGACAATAAAAGATTAGATGGTAAGTGGTTATCAAATAAAACATTAGATTTACACATGATTATTGCCCAAGTATTTAACTCATTAGCTAATTCATCAATTTGATTCATAGTGTATGGAGTAATAATTTTATTGGGAGAAATTCCAAACACTCCCTTTGCTGCTTTTATTCCTATGAGTATTAATTGTCCCTCAGCCTCAGGATACCTAGTAATAATAGTGTTAGAAGAATAAGATAAATGTATCCATAATAATGGACCTTCTTGCCAAAATACTCCTGTAGGAATATTTTTTGTTGGTAGTACAATAAATAATAAAGGCATTATTTTATCAAATCTATCCAAATGCATATTTCCCATATATGTTTCAATGATTTTTAATGCCTTTATTGCTTCAGGCGTAAACATTCTGGGTGAATTTGGATCAGATGGACCTTTTAGGATATCAAATATAGGTCCCAACTGTCCTGTTGGTATACCTAGATAAGGCCTTATCCAATTAATGTCTCCTAATAACTTCTGAAAGTCATTAATTGATTTGAGTTGATCTACTCGTATTTGAATTTTTGGTGGACTGACCATGGTTGAGGATAATAGAACTCCTAAATAATTAATTGGAAAATTTAATTGTATTTTATCAATTGATATCCCTAGATTATAATTTTTTAATAAGTTTGTAAGTGTGGCATAACATTCTAGCAATGGGTTTTTAACTTGTGTGCTAATAACACATCATCCATATTGTGAAATATTTGTAGTTCAGGATTTTGATTTCTAAGTGGCTGGATTACTTTGTTAACATAAATATGACAAATAGTTGGGCTGTTAGCCATCCCTTGAGGGAGTACTTTCCACTCATACCTCTGATCAGGACCTTCATGAATCAGTGCAGGGATAGTAAATGCAAAACTTGGACTATCCTCAAGAAGAATTGGAAATGAAAAAAAAACAATCTTTAATATGTATAACTAAAACATACCAAGTTTTTGGCAAAGCAGACAATTGAGGAATCCTTGATTGAGCAGGTCCCAAAATAACCATCTCATTATTAATGGCTCTTAAATCTTGCAATAATCTCCATTTACCAGATTTCTTTTTGATGACAGAAATGAAAGTATAATGGGGAGATACAGAAGGTTGTATATGTTCTTCCGCTAATTGTTGTTTGACCAGGAACTGGGCTGCTTGTATCTTTTCTTTAGTCAGGGTCCACTGAAGAAGCCATACTGGTCTTTCTGATTTCCAAGTAATTTTTATTGTCTCAGTGGCCCTTTCTGAAAATCCAACCCATGTCTGTCTGTTGCTTGGTCTATTTGTATTGGCGCTGCTATACCTTGTTCTTGTTTTTCTAATCTTTTTCCTTTCCTAAAACCTTCTCTAGCCATAATAGTGTGTACATTTTGATTGATGTTATTTGTTAATGTCAAACCTATTTGATCTAGGACATCTCATCCCAATAAATTTACGGGAAGATTATCCAATACATATGGCTGTATAGTTCCTTCACATTCTTCAGGATCCTTCCAATCCAATACCATTGCACTTCTATGGGGATTAGTTGCCACTCCTAGGTCTCAAAATGTTTGAGTGTATTGTTGTAATGGCCAATGTTTTGGCCATTCTTGATGAGAGACAATGCTAACATCTGCACCTGTATCAAGTAGCCCATTGAATTCGTGTCTTTGAATATTTAGTTTTAGCCTGGGGCGAGAATCTAAATTTAAAGAAAGCATAACCAAATCTACACCTGTGGAGCCTAATCCCTTGGAACCTCTTTCTACAGCACGACTGGAAAATTTATCATGCAGACTGAGTATTATTAGTAACTGTGCTATTCTATCTCCTGGTGAAATTACTGATATGTCCTTTGGAGAACTGGCTATAAATTTTATTTCACCTTCATAATCGGGATCAATTACCCAAGGACTTATCATAAGTCCTTTTAGATTAGAAGAGCTGCGTCCCAATAATAAGCCTACTGTTCCTTTGAGAAGAGGTCCTTTCACCATGTGTGAATGATTTGAACCCCCATCTCTACAGTTAGTACTGATCTGACGGAGGTGCAGATGTCTAACCCTGCACTCCCTATGATTTGTCTGATGAGGCGTCTGATGCACAATGTGTCCTGGGCACTACACTGATGGGGTTGCTGGGTTCCTCCAGTGCTCCGTATATTTGTGGTTTTGGGCCCCAGAGCATTGGGCTCCCCTGTCCATTTTTTGGCAATGGAGCCCGGTGCCTTTCTCCATGATATCGTGGATAAACAGCTAGTCCTTGTTCGTTTTTGATAATGAAGTACCCTCTATGGTGGTTTGAGAACGGCATTCATTAGCCCAATGTCTTCCTCTACGGCATCGTGGGCAAATACCCAGTATTCTACTCCTTTGGTACCTATTTTTGTTAAACCCTCTTCCTATGGAGCAATTCCTTTTAAAATGTCCTGTTTGTTCACAATTGTAGCATGTTCCTGGCCTTGCATCTAAAGCCTGTTTAATGCAGCTGCCACAAATTGCCCTTGTTCATTGATGTCTCTGGCATCTAAAGCCTGTTTTACTGCAGCTGCCATGACTTCCTCTTATTCATTAATGTCTTTACATAATTTAATATATGTGTTTAAATCTTCATGTTTCCATGGTCTAGTGATATCTCTGCAGCTACGATTCGCTTGGTCATAAGCCAGTTTTTTATTAATGGCATTGCTTGTTCTGTATTCCCCAAAACTCTGGTAGCTGTTTGAATAAGCCTATCTACAAATTCAGTGTAAGATTCATTAGCTCCTTGTATTACCTTAGATAATTGACCTTGTAAACCTCCATGTCCTTGTAAAGTCTTCCATGCCCTAACCGCCTCTGCAGCAATTTGTGCGTATACGCCAGGATCATATGCAATTTGTTGCTGCTGGTCCTCATAAGGTCCCTTTCCTAACAACATATCTAGATTTCTCTGAGGATAACCAGCTTCTGCATTTCACCTAGCCGTCTCCTTGCAAAATTCCTCATTGGCAACCTTCCATAAAAGGTATTGACCTCCATTTAGCACAGCTTTACACATATTAGCCCAATCTACTGGCATCATATTCAAGTTGTTAATGGATTCGACCAAGCTTACAATGAAGGGTACTTGAGGACCATAGGTTGTTACAGCCCCTTTTAGCTGCTTCACTATTTTGAAATTTAAAGCATGGTGAATTCGCTGCCCTCCTACCTCAAACACAGGGCATGTTAATACTTGAGATCCTGTCTCAGGAACCGAACTATCAACTGCGGGGTTTGGGGGCCTCCTAGCATATGGAGGTGGCCTTGTTATTTGGACATTTACATACTCTGGTGATAGAAAGGTGTTAGTAACAGTCTCCTGTTGAGGAGGCGCTGTTGGTTGGACACTTACGCCCTCTAGTTATTGAAAGTTGTTAGTAGCAGTCTCCTTTTGTAACTTTGCCCCTGATGGCTTTTTCTGACCTAAGCTTTGTTCCTCTATCTTTGTCTGATCTGAAGTCTTTGGACTAAGCAAACCAGATATAAACGTCCTCAATGGCAATGTGCCAACTGTCAGAGTCCCTGGGCTGTTCTTTTCCCCCCTTTTAAATCTTCACCATGATGGTTCCATTATGGTATATTTAACAACTCCTTAAAAATCCATGGGCTACATTTTTGTATTGTATCAACGTATGCCCTGACTGTCCTTGACTTTACTGAGGTGCCTCCTTCCTCTAACAATTTACTTAACACTCTTTCAGTTTGTTTTTTTACTAATTTCTGATCCTGTATTTCTACTATAATACAACCCAACAAGACGATGCCAAACAAAACCGAGACAGAATAAAATAAAAAGGGAACAACAAAAAGTCATTATAGCCTTTATATCCTACTGACATGTGCATCCGTCCTTTCTCCCTATCTGTTCCTCAGAAGTAAATAATTTTTTTCTCAGATGTGAGCGGTTTTTCATCCATCTCACTCATCTCCATGGACAGGCAACAAAAGTGAAGCAAAACAAAAGAGGAATCTTAAAATGGCTACCGATCCTCTCGCCCTTCCCTCAGGGGCTAGCAGTTTACCTTATCACTTACCCTCAGTGGCTCCCCGTGCGAGCTACCAAATGCTGCAGTCTGGCTGGGCACGATTCAAGAGCGACTTTTCAAAAGAAACAAAGTTTATTTTTAGAACCACACACGCCAAGCAAAACAGCTCCTTAGGAAAAACCCTCAGAGCCCAACTGCCACCACTGGCTTCCTTGCAAAGTTTCTGTCACACCCACAAGCCTCTCCACCTCCCACAATCCTCCTGCTCTTGAGGCCATATGGCTGGGTCAGGTGGGTGGAGCCAAAAAAGTCCCACAATGAGCAGCTCTGTGGTCTGAAAGGGCAGGGAAACTGCCCAATGTGCATCATCGCAGAGGAGCCAATCAGCTTGATGTTGCTGGGGCTGCTGTGAGCCAATCATCAGCTGGCAGTCGGAAAGAGCGGGGAAAAAGCTCAATGAGCATCTCCATTGTGCATCACCACAGAGGAGCCAATCAGCTAGATGTTGCTGGGGCCGCTGTGAGCCAATAATCATCTCGCAGGGGAATGTTGCTGGTAACTGGAAGTTTGATGGGGCCCCTTAAGCTGTGGCTCTCAACAAATTGGTGTCTCCTTTCTCTGTAGACTATTCAGCACATGTATTTTTATATGCACATATAGAATCCTACCTGTTATCAAACGTACATTTTTCTGAGGTTGCTGACTAGGCATGTACAAGTTATGAGAAGAGATCACTCCTCTTAAACACTGTTGGAATTGAGAATTCAACCTATGGGTGAGCTTGTTATTAGAACAACATTATATATAGATCCATTTTCAGTGAAATCAATATTTTTGCACCTGTGGATGTTACATATTTCATGATGAATTTCAATTGGCAAATATATTGCTAGTTTAAATGTCTGTCTCTCTGTGTGTGTGTGTGTGTGTGTGTGTGTGTGTGTGTGTGTATATATATTTATATATATATATATATATATATATATATATATATATATATATATACTCTCCAAATTTTTCAAAATATGAAATATATGAATCTTATTATACACTCCTTAAAATCATTCATATTTATGTATGTGGATTTATGATCAACTTTTCACAAGATTATTCTCAGAAATATTCATCCACCTTAAATACAGATTTGTTTCCTAGTACTGAAGACTAACTTCAGTGAATGGTGCACACAAATCCTAATATTTCTACAGTAAAACCAAGTTCAACATCAATGCAAGCATTTTCCTATGGGACATGATGTGTATTTTGCGGTTCATTTTTATTAAACAGTGGTACATTACTATTTCTTCAGTTTATGCACATCATATGATATATCTTTCATCCACAAGTTCACAAATTTATAGGCATTTGTTTCAATTTCAATCACCTCCTGCTTCAGAACACATATATTCCTCCAGTGTTCTTGACTGGTCTTGTCATGAGACTTCTTTCCAAACACATTATTTTTGATTTTCATAATCATATTTGAAGCAAAACTCACACACTCTTCATGATAAACCATAACCCTAATATTACCGTTAGATGTATACCTGGTTGTAGTGAATGTATGAATATCAGTTTAAGATTTCCAGTATATTTTCAGATATCAAATCAATCCACTATTTAAAGTTGGAACCAGTTATATTATTTATTCACAGTATCGTCTATTCATACATTATTTCTATATCCATTGACACAGGGTACTCCACTTTGTTCCCCCAATATTTATACGTCTTCAAAATATTGCTCCCAGTAATGGTGGAAGAAATGCTCATGTCACCTGATCTACATATAAATTTTAACACAGTAATATTCTGGACACAGAAAGCAAAAGTCACTCTTATGATTGTAGCAAAGCCTAAAAGGAAAGTGAGCATGGATTACTAAAAATATCCATGTCCCGGTTGCTTAATGCTCTAAAATGTAAATCCTATTGATAAATCCTATGTATTTGTTTCTTTCTAAGATTATATATTCAAACTCAACCCTGTTGAAAATGTCTAATCCTATCCCTCACTTTATACATTGCCTGATTTGTTAATGTCTCTATTGATATCTGCTTTCCTACATATTTTCCCCATTTCATCATTGTGTCTGACTCTTCACATGTGCTGATATTTACATTCACTCTCTTATTGAAAACCAATTGCTAAAGAACGTTTGGTCCAAATCCTATACTCATTGTTGTTTCTAAACCTAGAGACTATCGTCCTAAACCTACGGACTTTCCCTTTGTGACTGGATGTTCTCTTCAACTTTCAATCATCCAAGGTACAAGGTCCTATGTCATTGTATATCGATTTATCTGAGACATCTGTGCAGAACATAATTCAAAGCTAAGTAACCCACTCAAGGGCCCAATGCCCATCTGAGCTTCAAATCTTGCCTAGATTTCTGTTTTCATACTTTTATTTTACCTATATATTCTTGTAATTATTGCAGATTCCCAGTACGAATATTCATCCTGCAGAATGATTCCTAACCCAAATCGAACGTGTTATTAACCCTAACCATACACTGTTCCCTCAATCTAACTTTACAGAAGAGCAGGGACAGTGTGACCAGGAAAGTCTCAGTGCAGAAACCCTGCTTTGGGCCTTTTGCTTACCTATTTTTCTGTTGCCCTGAATGTCAGGAAGTTCTTTACCTCAGGCTAACCCTTTGTAAAGCCTGAAGAAAACAGTTTTCAAATGGAAATGAATGGGCATCACCTATGGCTCTTTGCTAAATTTCTTTGGAAAGGGATGTGTCTGAATCAGCATCTTGGCCCTGTGTGAGGCTGTGACTTAGATTCTCAGCACCTGATGGATCTAAAGAAAGATCCCATGTGTGCATCCAAAACCAAAATGGCAAAAAGTTCAGTCATTTTGGATGAAGTATCTTCCCTTCCTCTGTTAGATTCCTGACCTCCATCAATTGAGAATAGGGATCCTTTGGGTCATATGAGTTCTTCAATCCCTGAAGAGGTGCTTGGGTTTCTCATGATTCCAATTCACATAAAGAATCTGTACCTATCAATCAGAAGTAGTCAGTCAATATTGCTCCCAGAAATGGTGGAAGAAATACTCATGTCTCCTGATCTACATATACATTTATTCACAGAAATATTCTGGACACTAAATTCAAAGTTCACATTTATGATTGTACCAAAGCCAAAATGGAAAATTAACATGGATTACTAAAATCATCCATGTCCAAGATTACTTATGTTCTCAAATGTCAATCCTATTGATGACTACATATTTGTTTCTTCCTAAGATTGCATATTCAAACTCAACCCTGATTTCATAATGTCTCTATTGATATCTGCTTACCTACATATTTTTCCCACTTCATCATTGTGACAGACTCTTCACATGTGCTGACATTTAAATTCATTTTCTATCCGAAACCCTGTTGCTAAAGAAATTTTTTTCCAAATCATACACTCACCCTTCTTCCTATACCTACCTACTATCTTCCTATTCCTACTGACTATCCCTTTTTGACCGGATGTTCGCTTCTACATTCAATCATCCAAGGTATAATGTCCTATGCCATTGTATATCAATTTATCTGAGACATCTGTGCAGAATGTAATTCAATGCTCAGTATCACAATCAAGGGCCCAATGCACTTCTGGGCTTCCAATCTTACTTGGATTTCTATTTTCATACACACAGTTCACCTCTATATTCTTATAAATTTCACAGGTTGCCAATACCATTATTCATCCAGAAAATGATTCCTAATCCAAATTGAACCTGTTATTAACCCTAAACATACAGTGTTCCCTCAATCTTACTTTACAGAAGAGCAGGGACAGAGGTGGTCTTATAATACTGAAATGTAGGGATCCTCTACCTGCTGAGAACTTCAAAGGTCCATGCTGAAAGTATCCCTGGAGAATATGTAGGCAGCTATGAAGGACCTGAGAGACCACAAGTCATCTTCAATGGCAAACAACCTGGTCAGGATGTAGGGTTGTGTCTTAATCAGCTTCTCTCTTCTTAATGTAGAGAAGATGGACAAATCAGGCCTGTATGGAGAGCTGTTCCCGGGTGCCAATGGTTGATATACCATTTTAACTTGTGAAATTGTCACATTAAGTAGGGGAAGCCTCCATCTCATGGGACCCTTGGAAGCAACTGTTAGGACAAAGTGGTTGCCAAGGCAGTGACCTCATTCAGATCCTGAAGGAAGTGACCTCACATCACTTCCTCGGTGATGGAAATTGGCATCCAGGAAGCCAGGCACACAGAGCCAGTCCCAGTCCCACTCCCAGTGGTGTCACTAGTTTTGAATTACAAAGGACAGAGTCAGCCTATCTTGGTACCTACAGATGTGACAATGGCCATATGCCAGGAAAGCTCTGAAGAGGGGGCTTGTATGAGAAAACAGATAGTGGCTCACCACTGGCTTCTGACAAGTCTCAGTGAAGAAACCCTGCTTTGGTACTTTTAATTACCTATTGTTCTGTTGCTCTGAATGTCAGGAAGTTTTTTGCCTCAGGCCACCCCTTTGGGAAGCCTGAAGAAAAGAGTTTTCAAATGGAAATGAATGGGCATCATCTGTGGCTCCTTGCTTAATTGCTTTGGAAAGGGATGTGTCTGAATCAGCCTCTTGGCCCTGTGTGAGGCTATGGCTTAGATTCTTAGCACCTGATGGATCTAAAGAAGCATCCCACGTTTGCATCCAAACCCAAAAGAGCCAAAAGAGCAGTCATTGTGGATGAAGTCTCTCACCTTCCTCTGTAAGGTTCCTGACGTCCATCCATGAGAATAGGGATCCTTTGGGTCAAATAAGTTCTTCAAAGCCCTGCAGAGACTAGATCATACGTTCATAGGTTTCTCATGACTCCAATTAACATAAAGAATCTAAACCCCACATTCATTAGGCCTCAAAATGGAGAATCAGAGCTGTATTAAGGGCAGGCCTCTTTGATCACTCCTGGTTCACTAGAAGGGTTTCCCAGCCACATTGACTTTAGGCAAATGTGGGCAAGGGACCTTATTTTGGATACTGTCCTTGGCTGTGCCCCTCATGAAAAACTACAGCCTGAGATTATGATGAGTGTCGATATGAAAGAAGATGAGGGCCATGTGGAAGTGTTTTGGTTTTAATTGTGGTCATTTTTGTGGCTGTTGGAAAAGATGATGGGTCCACCTGGTCTTGAACACTGGTGTGATTCCCCTTAGAGACTGAGTTTTGGAATGGACCTCAAATAAGTATTGCCATGTATTGTGTTGGGATTTTAGGATGCCACACATGAGAGTTGCCCTTGGAAACTGAGATCTAGGCCCAGGGTGGCTTTCCACAGAGCACTGGGAATCTCAGGAAGAATATCACATAATTTTATTCTTAAAGAATTGGCAGCCATAGTTGCAAGTCAAAACACACATGGACCACACATTGTAGACCTCAAACGCCTGGCTTTATGTGACCTTTTTGCCTGTCTTTGGGAAGCCTTGCCTGTTAGAATTATCCAGAATTTTCAATGAAATGAGCTTCCTCTCCATTTAATGGTTCCTGAATGAATTGAAACCCACAGTGCCTCCAACTTCATCCTTGAAAAATGTCTGATAATTACCATGAAATTTTTGAAATTCCCATGACCACTTTGCACTGTAGAATCTTTGGATGTTCTATTGATGATCACGAGTATACCAGACAGTGCCTGTTTGATTGGGTTTCAGGAAAATGGTGTAGAACAGAGATGGCAGTAATTTGGACCCTGCTGAGTAGTCGGCCTAGAGAAGTGGTGTGAAGGTGTGTGTTAAAACATTTGTGGTTGGGTGATGTGGATCTGCCATTGGCTTTCAAATGGTTTGTGACTGACATGGTGCAGCCCCCAGACCCTTGTATGTAAAGGTATGTTGTTATATGGAGAGGTTTCAGTGCAATGTTTAGAATCAGATTGCTATTGTGAAGGGGGCAAGCTATGTGGGATAGAAGCCTGGTTGGTGCATTCTCCCGCAGACCCTTACCCATCACATGTGACAGAACTCCCTCCAGTACTGTGTCCCAGTTGAACTCTTCGTATTTCATGAAGCAAATACCAAACTCCCAGTGCAGCTGCAAGAAACACAACAAAATTGGAGGATGAGCAAATGGCTTCCAAACTGGAAGACACTTAGCACTCAGTGACAACAGTTTACCTACAAAGAGAGAATTCAGCACTGCTGCCTCATGTCCTTTGGAAAATAAGAAACCATGTCCTCCAGGTCACATACATGCAGACCCAGCTTGATGGTCTCACTACAAAGGGAGCTAAAGCTCCTGACAACAACATATATTTCAAGTGCCCAACCTCAGAGGCAGTTTCTCAAAAAGTCTTTAGTCTAGCAGAGCTCCATGTTTGTGGAGTTTTACCCTCTCCCTTACATTTGGAAACTCCTCTACCACCTCCAAGGTTGTGAACTCCTGAGCATTTTCCATTCGTGATGTGTATTCACAGATTTTCTAACTCTTCTCCTCTAATTGTGTCTTACTTGGGGTGAAGGTAATGTCAAGGCATTGTTCTGGATGAGAGTGGGAAGATTTTTGGGTAGCACATATTTGCATACACATTGGATTCTTTCTCCAATTTTCCATTTGAAATACTGAATCCCTGACTGTAAGGGGTAGAAGGAATTCTCCTTCAAAGAATAGTCTGACACTTACAAGAAACAGCCCCCAGGGAGACATCCTGTCTGGGAGACATCCTGTAGTCATCTGTGTTCCTGAGACATCCTGTGGCCATCTGTCTTCCTGAAATATCCTGAGGTTATCTCACCTTGTGAAGACATCCAGGAACTGCTGATAAGAGAGCTTTCAAATCTCCAGCATATAAATTCCTCTGTGTGAACAATAAAAGTTTGCAGCTTGATCAGAACTTTTGTCTTGCTGTCATCTCTCGTGTCTCTTGTCCCTTCATTCCTCCCCACCTAGGTTTGCTACCCACTTTGATGTGTCCTGCAGGCCAGGACAACTGGCGCCCAACGACTGGGGCTCGAGCCTTTGACTGAGGGGGAACCCTGTCCTCCTGGAAGATTTGGACAAGTGGAGCTCGCGATTGCCTCAGCAGACACCACTGAGAGACAGATCCAGGAGGAGAGTGGGGATGACGCACAGTGAGTGACCCACCATGGGACAAGCAGTTTCGTCACATGATTTGTTTTTGTCAGGCCACAAGGAATCCTTAAATACATGGGGGGCATGTGTTAAGAAAAATGACTTAATTTTTTTCTTTTCATACATCGAAGAATTTTTTCCATGGTTTCCCCTTGAAGGTACCATTGATGGTAAAAGATGGCTTAGAGTAGGAGACATTTTAAAAGATTATTATGAATCCTTTGGCCCAGAAAAAGTGCCTGTTCCTACCTTTTCTTTCTGGAAATAAATTAGTGAAATTCTTAAAAGTTCACCCTTTGACAATGGTACCTTAATACTTGTCAGGATTGGGGAAGAGACTATGCAAAAGACCTCTCGTCCCTTCTCGGCATGCCCATCAGTTAGTATAGACATAGACCCTTCTTAGTCTCCCCAGGACCCTGGGACCTCCCTGATCTTCCTCAAAATCCCACCCTAATGAATAAGGCTCCAATGGTTTCCAACCGCCTTTATGCAGTTTTAAATCCCGGAGAAACATTGACCCCTGGGGAGGAGGCTACCTTGGAGAAGGAAGCAGCTCGATACCATTCAGAAGACTCTCCACCTCTCAGGACCCTGCCACAGACTATAGGACTTACACATTCCCCTCCCTCCTATATCCCTCCTGCCTTTTGTGCTCTGGCCCTTCAGGGGCCAAATGTCCCCCCAGATATTTTTTCCCCACTTCCCTTGCCTAACCTGGCTCCCTTGAGAGAGTCTCTCCAACATGGACAGGAACAGATCCAATTTTTAAAAGAATAAAGATCCCTTGACTCTGAGCTCTCTTCATTAGCCTTAGGAATGGAGTCAACACAAGCTGGCCCACAGTGGTCTAATACAAAGGCGAAGCCGCTCCATCGGCCTGTGCTCGCCTTCCAGTCACCACCAGTCAGATAGATAAGCCTGCCCAGGCTGAGGTCAAAGACTTAGAAGAGGAAAAAGAGGAGGAAGCGGGGGAAATGGATCAAGGAGATCAGGACTTAGAGGATGAGGAGTTCACCCCTAGGCAGGAAGGAACCCAGAGTGTCTACAAAAAATTTAGCCTCCATTTTCTTGAAAAACTTAAAAAGGCTTGTGCTCACTATGGCCCCACTGTGCCCTATATGTTGGCTTTATTAGAAAGCTGCAGCACACAATTTCTTACTCCCAATGATTGGAAATTTTTAGACCTAGCTGCCCTCAGTGCCAGAGACTTCCTGCTATGGAATGCAGATTTCAAAGAGCCCTGTCAGAAACTACTCAAAAAAAATTAACAAAGGCCTCCTCTAAATCCTGGACTTATGTTAAGCTAGTGGGCAATGCAACTTTTGACACTAAAACTAAACGGGCACGTTTCCCTGCTGGACTTTTTGCGCAGATTTAGATGGCTGGCTTAGTTGCTTGGAGACGCCTCCCTGAAAGGGCCTCGGCTATCACTTCCCTGGCAAGAACTCGACAAGGGCCCGATGAGCCTTATAGCGACTTTGTTCCCCCGCTTTACCTAGCTGTGGAATGCTTGCTTGGACCAAGCGAAAGCGAAAGCACCTTTGTAAAACATCTTGCCTTTGAAAATGTCAACCCGGCATGTCAGGATGTTCTTCGACATCATAAGGATAAAGGGAAACTTTCTGACTTTATTAGAATCTGTGCAGGCGTGGGTGCAGCCCAGGGGATGGGTCTCAAATTAGTGCCGCATTTACCAAGGCCTTTTACAATACTGGCTCAAGTACTTGCTTTACTTGTAAACAACCAGGCCATTTTGCACGCAGGTGTCCGACAGGCAAACAAAGAGTAAGAATAGTGTCTCCTCAAACTGGAGCTAAACCAACCCCAGCTACACTTTGTCCTTGATATGGTAAAGGTCATCACTGGGCCAGTGAGTGTAGATCAATGACAAATGCCCTCAGACAGCCTATTTCTTCCTACTTCTCAGGAAACTCCCTGGGGCAATGAGGTTTGTTCCCTCCCAAACTCCCAACCTACCTCAAAATCCTTCTCCACAATTGGCTCCCTCCAACTACCCACTCCAGGCAGTGCAGGATTGGACCTCTGTGCCACCACTGATACAATATTAGACTCAATGCAAGGGCCCCAGATAATACCAACTGGAATTATGGGTGCCCCTCCATCTCATACGTGTGCCCTTATTCTTGGAAGAGCCTCTACTACCTTACAAGGTGTTCAGGTCTTCCCTGGCATTAATGATAATGATTTCACTGGAGAAATAAAAATAATGGCCACAGTTATTAATAGAGTTGCGGCCATCCCAGGAGGAAAAAGTCTTGCACAATTAATACTTCTTCCCTTAGATTAAGGGGCATTTCCACCTCCCAAACCTACTGTGGGGGACTGCCTCCTTGGGCTCCTCTGAGGTATATTGGGTTCATCCCATTTCTCATATTAGACACACCCTTACCTTACTTATTGAAGGAAAGGAATACCAAGCAATTGTACTTACTGGAGCTGATGCGACAATTATTTCTCAAAAATACTGGCGATCAGGTTGGCCCCTCACCCCATCCTTGACTGACCTTAAAGGGATAGGAAAGTCAAAAAATCCTCTGGTCAGCTCTACTGCTCTTAGCTGGACTGATAAAGAGGGTAATAAGGGAACTGTCACTTCTTTCGTTGTTCCTGACCTCCCTGTTTACCTATGGGCTGGGGATATTTTGAGTCAAATAGAAGTTATTCTTGCCAGTCCCAATTCCATGGTGACTCATCAAATGCTCCGTATGAATTTTGTCCCTGGTACAGGCCTTGGGAGGCTGAGACAAGGACTGGTGGAGCCTATACAACCAATAAAAAAAATACATATGGACTTGGATATTTGGATTTTTAGTGTCGGTTCCTGACCCTCCTGTTCCCATGGAGATAAAATTATTTGGGAGACTCAGACTCTTGTGTGGGTGGATCAGTGGCCCCTTACCCAAGAAAATTTGGAGGCTGCCTCCATGTTAGTGAAGGAACAGCTGGCAGCCCGCCATGTAGAGCCCTCAACCTCACCATCGTACACTCCTATTTTTGTTATCAAGAAAAAATCAGGCAAGTGGCGCCTTTTACAAGATTTGTGTGCCATTAATAAAGTTATACTCCCGATGGGAGCACTACAGCCAGACATTCCCACACCAGTGGCTATTTCCAAAAACTATTGTAAAATGGTTATGGACTTAAAAGATTGCTTTTTTACCATTCCTTTGTATCCTGTGGATAGACCCTATTTTGGCTTTAGTCTTTCTTGCATTAATATTCAGGGCCCTATGCAGAGACTTCAATTTAAGGTTCTTCCCCAAGGTATGGCCAACATCCCTACTCTTTGCCAAAAATACGTTGCTCAAGAAGTAGACCCTGTGAGAGAGCGAGGGCCACAAATTTATATTTTACATTATATGGATGATTTGTTAATTGCTGCACCTAATACCCATGATCTTAATAATTGTTACTTGGACTTTTACAAAATCCTCACTACCTTGGGACTACAGATAGCTCCTAATAAGGTTCAAACACAGGACTCTTATAAAAGTTTGGGCCTTAAAATTCTACAGAAATCAGATCCAAATTTCTAAAATACAACTACGTGTGGACCATCTTCACACCCTTAAAGATTTTCAGAAATTACTGAGGCATATTCAATGGCTAATAACATATTTAAAATTATGCACTTGTGTACTTTTGACCCTTAATGATATTTTGAGAGGTAATTCCCACCCCTCCTCCCCTCAAAATCTTACTCCCAAGGCATAACAGGCATTAAACCAAGTCACAGAAGCCATTGCCCAACAATTTGTTACGCAAATTTCTTATAACTTTCCTCTGGTTCTGGTTATTTTACACACTCCTCATACACCCACAGGAATATTTTGGCAGCAAGATCCACATTTTAATAATAAAGACTGCCCCTTGTTTTGGGTCCATTTACCCACCACATCCTCGAAGGTTATTACTGTTTATCTTGCTCAGGTAGCTTCTATTATTTTTAAAGGTCATTTGATTTCTCTACAACATTTTGGCAAAGACCCTGATAATATTTTTATTCCATATACTAAGGACCAAACCCAATTTTTACTAGAGACAAGGGATGAATGAGGTATTTCCCTATCAGGCTTTTGGGAACAATTGATCACCACCTCCCCAATGACCCCCCTTTACATTTTGTCCAGTTACATCCATTTACTTTTCCTGAAATTACTCAAAATGCTCCCATTCCTCAAGCCCTTACTGTCTTTACAGATGGTTCCTGTAATGGCCGAGCGGTCTTTGTTGTCAATAACCAGCCTACCACCTTTGAGACTGTCTATCAGTCACCACAGTTTGTGGAATTGTTTGACATAACACAAGTTTTTATAACATTTTTTATAATCCTGTTAATATTTATAAAGACAGTGGCTACATTGCTCATTCTGTGCACCTGCTGGTGATTTCACCCCCCATTAAGGCTTCTAACAATGCGGCCTTTCTGTTTCACCAGCTTCAGCAGCTAATTCAGGTCAGACAACACCCATTTTTCTTAGGACACATAAGGGCACACTCTGATCTTTCCAGCCCTCTAATTCAAGGTAATGCCCAAGCTGATGCAGCAACTCGTTCCATCTTTCCAATTTTTGTTGGCTCCATTCAAAAGGCCACGGAGTTACACAATCTACACCATTTAAATTTCCAGAGCCTTTGATTACTTTGTAAAATTACCAGGCAACAGGCACGAGAAATAGTAAAAGCATGCCCTAGTTGCGCTGCCTCCCTCCCCATTCAACACTTGGGAGTTAACCCCCGAGGATTACTGCCCGATCAGTTTTGGCAAATGGATGTTACTCATTTTCTTGAATTTGTAATTGCCAAATATATATACACATTTCTGTAGATACCTTCAGCGGCTTTATTTTTGCATCACCACATTCTGGAGAGGCTACCAAAAATGTCCTTTCTCATCTTGTTTCAGCCTTTTCTGTTATGGGTAAACCAATACATATTAAAACAGATATTTATCCTACATATACCATTGCCAAGTTTAAACAGTTTTGTGCTACCTTGCAAATTTGTCATACTCCTGGAATTCCATACAACCCTCAGGGCCAAGGCATTGTGGAACTTGCCCACCTTACCTTAAAAACTTGGCTAACCCTCCTTAAGGCTTCCACCCTTGTATTTACCACACCCAGGCATTGCCTTAACAATGCATTATTTGCCCTTATTTTTCTTACCCTAGACAATGAAGGCCATTTGGCAGCAGACAGACACTGCCATCCCTCGTCCAATTCTGTTCGCCCACCTGTTATGTGACACAATCCCCTTACAAATAAATAAAAAGGCCCAGATCCTGTCCTCATCTGGGGAGGAGGCTCAGCTTATGTTTTGGACCAAGATCAAACAGCCCCAAGATGGTTACCAGAACTCCTGGTTAAACAGGTTAATGACTTACCTCAAAACAGGGACAGAGGGACTCCTCATGAGGACAAAATTTCTTCTTTTTCAGATGCAGCCAACAATCTGCCAGCCTTGGAATAACAGTTCCTGTGGGCACAGGTACACTGGCTTAGGCACGTCTATTCACTCTTACCATCGCCTGTCTCAACAAATTATAAACTCTATCAGTAACAACTGATAAAAACTCTATCATGAACCATTAAAGATTTGCAGGACCAAATAGACTCCCTGGCAGAAGTGTTCCTTCAAAAAAGACGAGGCTTAAATTTGCTGACAGCTAACCAGGGAGGTATTTGCTTGGCCTTAGGGGAATGATGCTGCATTTATGCCAATAATTCTGGCATAGTATGCACTAAAATTAAGCAGCTTCAAGAAGATCTAGAAAAGAGACGAAGGGAAATATTTGAAAATCCCCTCTGGACTGGGCTTAATGGATTTCTGCCCTATCTTCTTCCCCTATTAGGCCCTTTGTTGGGTTTACTTTTAATGGTGTCCCTAGGACCCTGCATTATAAACAGGCTGTTACAATTTATTAAAGAACAGATTAATATTTTGGCCTCTAAGCCCCTACAGGTCCACTATCATCGCCTGGATATGGAAGACCGTGCTGCCAACATTTAAAAAGATGTTCTACCCTCCTCACAAGCTTATTTCTTAAGGTTACATGCCCACAGATCTCTCTTTCTTATATAAAACTCTAAGTAACAGCTCTGACCAACCATCTTCTGCCCTTGCCATAAGGGTTCGTCCTCCATGGGCCCCTCTGTTTGGGGCAGGACACACCCATGGAGTGAGGACGTTAGGCCATAATAACAGAGGGTGCAGGAAGGACTGCAGGAGGATGGATCCATGGTTCCCAAAACCCAAGTCTTCTGAGTGACACGCTCTGGTGCATGGCAGTTGGCATGCTTCCCCCTCAAAGCCGTCTCCTTAAAAAACATGCCTAGGCCACCACGAAATCTCCTAGTAAACATGCTCGATCAGATCAGGAGATATTCTAAGGCCTGTTAGAGAAACAGAGCCTCTATAACCCCCTAAAACATTGGCCTGTAAGGTATGGTCAAATATTTAATATAAGAAAGGGGGAAGATGTCAGGGGCTAGAAGGAAGTTCTCCTTCAAAGAATAGCCTGACACTTACAAGAAATAGACCCCTGCGAGATTTCCTGCCTGGGAGACATCCCGCAGCCATCTATCACCCTGAGACATCCTGCGGCTATCCGTCTTCCTAAAATATCCTGAGGTTATCTCACCCTGTGAAGACATCCAGCAACTGCCGATAAGAGAGCTTTCTCATCCGCAGCATATAAATACACTGTGAGAACTATAAAAGTTTTCAGCATGATCAGAACTGTTGTCTTGCTGTCTTCTCTCATCACTCTTGTCCCTTCATTCCTCCTCAACAAGGTTCAACGCCCACGTTGAAGTGTCCAGCCGGCCCGGACACCTGACACTAAACCATAACCTACTAGACTCTGACTACTAATCCTAATATGATGGAGAAAAATAATCCAAACAGAATGGAAATACAAGCAGTACAGAGGAGGCATGGTGTATAGTTGGACTTGCCTTTTGAATGATATAGGGTAGGTGTTATAAATCTAGCTAATTTTTAACTAAAATAGTTCTCCACATGTTTTTAAAGTTAACAAATATGTGAATACCTGTCTCCCTTTCTCTGTAGCCAATTAAGCACATGTATTTTTATATGCACATATAGAATCTTACCTGGTATCACACGTATATTCTTCTGAGGTGTCTGACTTGGCAAATATAAATTGTGAGAAGAGATCACTCCTCCTAAACTCTGTTGGAACTGAAAATTCAACCTATGGATGAGCCTCCTAGTAGAACAACATTATACATAAATCGATGTTCGGTAAAATAAATATTTTTGCATCTGTGGCTGATGTACATTTCATGAAGAATTTCGATTAGCATATATATTGCTACATTTTATTGTCTGTGTGTGTTTTTTAATATATATATATATATATATATATATATATATATATATATATATACTCTCCAAATTTTTCCAAATATAAAATATATGTGTCTTATATACACTACCTAAATTCATTCATGTTCATAAATATATGTGTCTTATATACACTACTTAAATTCATTCATGTTCATGTATGTGTATTTATAATCAACATTTCACAAGATTATTCTCAGAAATATTCATCCACCTGAAATACATATTTGTTTCCTATTACTGAAAACTAACTTCAGTGAATGGTGCATACAATCCTAATATTTCTACATTAACTGACCCTGTTTAACATCAATGCAAGTAGATTCCTATGGGACATGATGTGTATTTTGAAGTTCATTTTATTCAACACTGGTACAATAGAATTTCTATAGTTTACGAACATCATAGGACATATATTTCATCCATAAGTTCACAAATTTATAGGCATTTGATTCACTTTCAGTCATTTACTGATTCAGAACACATGTATTCCTCCAGGTTTCTTGACTGGTCTTTTCATGAGACTTCATTTCAAACACATTATTTTTGATTTCCATAATCATTTTGAAGCAAAACTCACACACTCTTCATGATAAAACATAACCCTAATATTACCATTAGATGTATTACTGGTTGGAATGAATAATTGTATATCAATATAAGATTTTCTGTATATATTCAGATATCAATTCAATCCTTTATTTAAAGTTGGAACCAATTACATTATTTATTCACAGTATGGTCTATTCATGCATTATCTCTACATTCATAGACACAGGGTACATCTATTTGTAACCCCAATACTAATTTATTCGTCTTCAAAATGTTGCTCCCAGAAATGGTGGAAGAAATACTCATGTCACCTGATCTACGTATGCATTTATCACAGTAATATTCTGGACACAAAAAGCAGAGGTCACACTTATGATTGTACCAAAGCCTAAATGGAAAGTGAGCATGGATTACTAAAAACATTCATGTCCAGGTTGCCTAATGCTCTCAAATGTCAATCCTATTTATGACAACATATTTGTTTCTTCCTAAGACTATATATTCAACCTCAGCCCTGTTGCAAATGTCTAATCCTATCACTCACTTTATACTTTCCCTGATTTCCTAATGTCTCTATTGATGTCTGCTTTCCTAAATATTTTCACCAGTTCACAATTTTGACTAACACTTCACATGTGCTGACATTTACATTCACTGTCTATGTGATACCCTATTGCTAAAGAACTTTTGTTACAATTCCTGTACTCACTCTTCTTCTGAAACCTACAGAATATCTTCCTAATCCTACCGACTATCCCAGTTTGAGTGGATACTCACTTCTACATTCAATCATCCAAGGTACAAGGTCCTATGCCATTGATTATTGATTTATCTGAAACATCTATGCAGAACATGTATCAAAGCTAAGTATCCCAATCAAGAGCGCAATGCCCTAGTGGGATTCCAATCTTACCTAGATTTCTGTTTTCATACTTATATTTCACCTATATATTCTTATAAATATCACAGGTTCCCAATACCATTATTCATCAAGCAGAATGATTCCTAACTCAAATCAAACCTGTTATTAAGCGAAACGATACACTGTTCCCTCAATCTAACTTTACAGAAGAGCAGGGACAGTGTTGGTCCTAAAATAGAGGAATGTAGTGAATCTTCCACCTGTTGAAAAACTCAAAGTTTCATGCAGAAGTGATCCCTGGAGAAGATATAGGCACCACTGAAGGACCTGAGAGAGCAAAAGTCAACTTCCATGGCAAACAACCTGGTCAGGATGAAAGGTTGTTACTGAATCAGCCTCTCTGTTCTTTTTTTTATTATTGGTTGTTCAAAACCTTACAAATCTTTTGACATAACATATTCATACATTAGCATACATTAGCTTCAAGTGATTTATGAACTCCCATTTTTACCCCAGATACAGATTGAAGAATCACTTCGGTTACACATCCACATTTTTACATAATTCCATACTAGTAATTGTTGTATTCTGCTACCGTTCCTATCCTCTACTATCCCCCCTCCCCTCCCCTCGGATCTTCTCTGTCCACCCCATCTACTGTAATTCATTTCTCACCTTGTTTATTTTCCCATTCCATTCACAACCTCTAATATGTAATTTAGTATAACAATGAGGGTCTCCCTCCATTTCCATGCAATTCCCCTTTTCTCTCTCTTTCCCTCCCACCTCATGTCTCTGTTTAATGTTAATCTTTTCTTCCTGCTCTTCCTCCCTGCTCTATTCTTAGTTGCTCTCATTATATCAAAGAAGACATTTGGTATTTGTTTTTTAGGGATTGGCCAGCTTCACTAAGCATAATCTGCTCTAGTGCCACCCATTAGAATATGGACTCAAACAGTCCTGTTTGGAGAGCTGGTCCCGGGTGCCTATGGTTGATATACATTCTAACTTGTGAAAGTGTCACAGGACGTAGGGGCAGCCTCCATCTCATGGGACCCTTGGAAGCAACTGTTAGGACAAAGTTGTTGCTAAGGCAGTGACCTCATTCAGTTCCTGAAGGAAGTGACCTCACCTCACTTCCTTGGTGATGGAACTCTAAGAACTTGGGATGCAGGAAGACAGGCACCCAGAGCCTGTCCCAGTCCCAGTCCCAGTGGTCTCACTTGTTTGGATATACCAAGGACAGAGTAAGTCTTTCTTGGTACCTACTGATATGAGAATGGCCAAAAGCCAGAAAAGCTCTAAAGAGGGGCCTTTCCTGAGAAAGCAGATAGTGGTTCACCAGTGGCTCCTGACATCTTCACAGAGTTGGTTAAAGAGACCAGATCTGAGACAGGACAGGCCATTTCGGGGGAACATACTATAACCCACCAGTCAGAGGACACTCTGGATAGTCACAGACCTACTTTGGGGAAGGAGGTGCCTCTGTGGTTGTCGCTGTGTGTTTGTGGATTTGCCTCATGTCTGAGAATAGATAGAAAAGGCGGTTTGTTTGGTTTTGAGTGAACTGTTTCTAGTAAGTCATTTGACAACGCGAGTGTTTCTATGTCTGTGTATCCCACTGTGTCCATGGTTATAGACATTAGAAAAGATAATGCATCAATTGATGTGTCCTGTCTAGTAGAAAGCTTCCCATCATTTATTCTGCCAAATTGATGAATGGATTTTGGCTTGCCTTATCGATGGGCAACACGTGCTATCTTCCAAAGTTCGTGCGTTCTTCCTGAATTCTGGCCACTCTACAGAATAGGCTCATGGTTTTGTGTCCAATATATGTACCATTTCCAAACCCTGTTACATGGCCATGTACTGGATAGCTGAAGGGAATGGCGAGCATCTCAGAAAACTCAGATATCAGTGTGACCAATAAAGTCTCAGTGGAGAAACCCTGCTTTGCTTACCTATTGTTCTGTTGCCCTGAATGTCAGGAAGGTCTTTGTTTCAGGCCACCCCTTTGTGAAGCCTGAAGAAAACAGGTTTCAAATGGAAATGAATGGGCATCACCTGTGGCTCTTTGCTTAATTGCTTTGAAAAGGGATGTGTCTGAATCAGCCTCTTGGCCCTGTTTGAGGCAATGGCTTAGATTCTCACCACCTGATGTATCTTAAGAATGATCCCATGTGTGCATTCAAAACCAAAATGGCCAAAAGAGCAGTCATTGTGGATGAAGTCTCTCCCCTTCCTCTTTTAGGTTCCTGACCTCCATCAAGTGAGAATAGGGATCCTTTGGGTCAAATGATTTCTTCAAAGCCCTGCAGAAGCTAGCCGATATGTGCTTGGGTTTTATAATGACTCCAATTCAAATAAAAAAATAAACCCCACAGTCAGTAGGCCTCAAATTGGAGAAGCAGAGAAGTATTAACAGCAGGCCTATTTGATCACTCCTAGTTCACAGGAAGTGTGTCCAGACAACCCTGATTTTAGGCCATTAAGGGGCAAGGGAGATTATTTTGGAGACTGTCTTGTGTTTCGCCCCTCATGGAAACATCCAGCCAGAGGTTATGATGAGTGTCTATATGAAAGATCATGAGGGCCATGTGGGAGTGTTTTGGTTTTAATTGTGGCCATTTGTTTGGTGTTTGGAAGAGATGACTGGGTCCACCTTTACATGAACTCTGGTGTGATTCCCCTTAGAGACTGAGTTCTGGAACTGAACTCAGAGAATTATTGCCATGAATTGCGTTGGGATTTTCGGAGGCCATGCATGAGAGTCCCCCTTGAAAACTGAGATCTATGTGCAGGGTGGCTTTCAACAGAGCACTGGGAATCACAGCCAAGATATCACGTGATTTTATTCTGAAAGACTTGTCAGCCATATTTGAGAGTTGAAACACACATGGACCTCATTGTAGACCTCAATGGGACTGGCTTCATGTGACCATTTGGCCACTTTTTGAGAAGCCTTGCCTGTGAGAATTCTCCAAAGCTTTCATTGAAATGTACTTCCTCTACATTTAATGGTTCTGGAGTGAATTTTAACCCACAGTGCCTCCAACATCATCATTGAAAAATGGCTACAAAAATACCATAAAATTTTTGAATTTCCCATGACCAGGTGGCAATGGAGGACCTTTGGATGTCCTGTTGCTGATCATGAGTATACCAGACAGTGCTTTGATTGACTCGGTTTCATGAAAATTGTGTAGAACAGAGATGCCAATAAGTTGGAGCCTGCTGAGTAGTGGGCCTAGAGCCGTGGTGGTCAGGTGTATGATAAAACATCTGTGGTGGGGCCTGTGGATCTTCCATTGGCTTCCAAATGGCTTGTGACTGACATGGTGCAGCAAGCAGTCCCTTCTATATAAAGGCATCTTGTAATACTGAGAGATTTCAGGGCAATGTTCAGAATCAAGTTGCTATGGTCAATGGGGCAATATATGTGGGCTAGAAGTATGTTTGGTGCATTCTCCTGCAGAAACTGACCCACCACATGTGACAGAACTCCCTCCAGCACTGTGACCCACTAGAACTCCTTGTATTTTTGAATCAAATAGCAAACTCCCAGTGTAGCAGCAAGAAACACCATGAAATTTGGAGGATGACCAAATGGCTTCACAGTCCACATGGGGAGACACTTAGTCCCCAGTGGTCACAGTTTACCTACAAAGAGCAAATTCAGCACTGCTGCCTCATCTTCACTGGAAAATAAGAAACCATGTCCTCCAGGTCACATAGATGTAGACCCAGCTTTGATGGTCTCACTACAAATGAAGCTAAAGCTCCAGAAAACAACATATTTTTCAGGTGCCCAACCTCAGAGGCAGTTCTTCAAGAAGTCTTTAGGCCAGCAGAGCCTCATGTTTGTGGAGTGTTCACCCTATCCCTTACTTTTGGGAACTCCTCTACCACCTCCAGTGTTGTGAACTACTGAGCATATTCCATTCCAGATATGTATTCACAGATTTTCTAACACTTCTCCTCTAATTGTGTCTTACTTGGGGCAAAAGTAATGTCAAGCCATAGTTCTTGATGAGAGTGGGAACATTTTTGTGTAGCACATATTTGCATACACATTGGATTCATTTTCCAATTTTCCATTTGAAATACTGAATCCCTGACACTAACCCCTACCCTACTAGACTCTGACTACTAATCGTAATATCATGGAAAATAATAACCCAATCAGAATAGAAATACAAGCAGTTAAGAGGAGGCATGTTTGGTATTCTTGGACTTGCCTTTTGCATTATATAGGGTAGGAGTTATAAATCTAGTCAATTTTTTTGTTGAAATAGTTCTCCATGTGTTTTTAAAGTTAACAAACATGTGAATTTATGTCTCCCTTTCTCTGTAGCCTAGTCAGCAAATGTATTTTTATATGCATATATAGAATCCTACCTAGTATTACACGTACATTTTTGTGAGGTGGCTGACTTGGCAGATACAAATTGTGAGAAGATATCACTCCTCCTAAATGCTGTTGAAACTGAAAATTCAACCTATGGCTAAGCCTCCTATTTGAACAACATTATACATAAATCCATGTTCAGTAAAATTAATATTTTTGGATCTCTGGATGATATGTATTTCACGATAAATTTCCGTTGGCATACATAATGCTACATTGTAATGTCTCTCTGTGTATATATATATATATATATATATATATATATATATACTCTCAAGATTTTTCAAAATATGAAATATATGTGCCTTATTGTGCACTCCCCAAATTCATTCATATCATGAATGTGGATTTATAATCAACTTTTCAAAAGATAATTCTCAGAAATATTCATCAACCTGAATTACATATTGGTTGCCTAGTACTGAAAACTATCTTCAGTAAATGGTGCATACAAAACATAATATTTCGACATTGCAAGTTGGCCGTGAATAGAGTGCATCACACCCAGTGTACCACGCCACATTGCAGGTGAATAACGAGTTAAAATGACAAAAGACTATCTTGTTAGGATCTTATAGAAAAATGGGTGTGCACCGAAACCTAAAAGAATGATTTCCACCAACGAGGTCCGGTAATTGAGTCTCAAACGTGAGCTGAATATGCAACCGGAGATCCGGGCTTACTGATCCGTGCGGCCCGCCCCGTGGCTACAGACGTCGGGGCACCACCGAGAAGCGACTAGCATCCAGGGAGAAACGTTGCTGCAGATTCTGTGGAATCCTGCCGGCTGACCCCCCACTGAGCCCCAGGCGGAGTTCGGGATCTCAGTCAGGGAAGGAAGCGCTACAGTTCTATCCCCCACAACGGAAACTCCACCAAGGAAACCAACGGCAACCATCTTGGAGAGCTGAAGTAACCACCGCCACTCTCCGACAGATTGCAACAATAAAACAGTTGTGTGTTTTCCGCTCATCTCCCATACAGTAGGATATTTGCATAAAATCTTTCCTAAGCTTTCCAGGGGAGGGATTATCAGAGAGAGCCTGAATAAAGATGGGGGGGGAAACTAGAGGCACCTGACCTTCTACTCCCCCTCCCATCAGTGGTGAAAACAAAATCTGTCTAGCCAGCGATGGGGAAGGGGCAAACGGAAAAAAAAAAAAAAAAAAACAATAGAGTGCTGGGGTTCCCAATAGACACAATCCACACCCAAGAAACGGCAGGCCAGAGTACAGTTTGAGCTGCCGAGGGCATTACTCAGGGGAAAACTGGTGTAGCAAGAGAAACCAGGACTAGCAGGAGAAACCAGGGGACTAGAGGCCAGGCCCGCGTGACTGGGCGCCTGGAGAACGCTCGCCCGCCGGCAACAGCCGGCCCGCTGCAGGTGCGACTGGACGGCTGGAGACCGCCTGCCCACCAGCGACCAATCACCTGCCATATGCCTGCCCTAATGGGTGGCTAGAGATCGCACAACCGCCGGTGACAGCCCACCCGCTGACTGCGTGACTGGACAGCTTGTGACCGCCTGCACACCCGCGACCAGGAGCTGAAAACAAACAGAGACAGTACAGTCCAACACCCCCATGCGAACACCCGGGCAAAGAGCCTGGGGCCCACCATAGCAGAGAGGTGACATCACTGGAGCTCGGCCGTCGGAATTCCTTCCCAGTGGAATCCACTTTAGCATGCACAGTCTACCAACACAAAGGAGCTACAATAGAGATATATAAAACCAAAACAAATATATAGAAGAGAGCAGAAACACAGCAATCAAACGGAGCTGGAAAGTAATGTGAACTTCATGAAAAAACAAGGGAAAAAGGTGTACAAATAATGCCGGACAACTTAATTCTACAGGAGGACCTAGAATCATCAGAAACAGGGATAGGGAAAAAACTCAATGCATCCCTAACTCAGATGGAAAGAAATATTAGAGAAGACATGAGGCAGCAAGTCCAAGCAATAAAAGAATATTTTGAAAATGAATTAAACAAACAAATTCAAATGGCAAAGAAGGAGCTTTACCAAAAGACAGAGTTCTTAAAAAAATCAAACAGTAATCCTAGGAATGCAGAAAAATATAAACCACATTAAAAACTCAAACAAGAATATTGTAAATAAACTAGATTAAGTAGAAGTCAGAAGATCAGATAATGAAGACAAAGTTTATCAACTTGAAAAGAATATAGTGAACACAGAAAAGATGCTTATATCCCATGAGCAATCTATTTAAGAGATATGGGATGTCATAAAAAAACAAATTTGAGAGTCATCAGGATAGAAGAAGGCATAGAGATTCAAACCAAAGGAATGGACAACATATTAAATGAAATAATTCTAGAAAACTTCCCAGAGATAAAAGATGGAATGGATTGCCAAATCCTTGAAGCCTACATGACCTCAAACATTCAAAACCATAATAGACCAACTCCAAGACATAGAATTATCAAGATAGCTAACATACAGAACAAGGAGAGAATATTAAAAGCTAAAAGAGAAATGAGGCAGATTACATTCTGGGGTAAACCAATTAGGTTAACGACTGAATTTTCATCACAAACTTTGAAAGCGAGTAGATCCTGGAACAATGTATTTCAAACGCTGAAAAATAATGGATTCCAACCAAGAGTACTGTATCCATCAAAATTAAGTTTGGGATTTGACAATGAAATTAGTGTCTTTCACGATAAACAAAAGCTAAAAGAATTTGCAGAAAGAACACCAGCACTGCAAAGCATTTGAGCAAAATACTAGAAGAAGAGGAATTGAAAAATAGTGCCCCAAACTAACAGCAGGAGGTATCTCAGTAAAGGGGGAGAAAAATAACCAAAAAGTAAAAACTAGCCAAACTAAAAATAAATAAATAAATAAACATGAATGAAAGTAAAAATCATATTTCAATTGTAACCTTAAATGTTAATGGCATAAACTCACCAATCAAGAGACATAGGTTAGTAACCTGAATCAAAAAAACAAATCCTACAGTCTGCTGCCTTCAGGAGACTCATATGATAGGTAAAGACATACACAGGCTGAAAGTAAAAGGTTGGGATAAATCATACCACTCACATGGCCCTCGGAAGCAAGCAGGAGTAGCCATACTCATATCAAATAAAATCAATTTCAAACCTACGTTAATAAAAAGGGATAACGAAGGACACTATGTACTGTTAAAAGGAACCATCCACCAACAAGACATAACAATTATCAATTTGTATGCACCAAACAATTGAGCTGCAACGCTCATGAAACAAACTCTCCTCAAGTTCAAGAGTCAAATAGACTACAACACAATAACTACGGGTGACTTCAACACACTGATCTCGCCATTAGAAAGATCCTCTAGACAAAAACTGAATAAAGAAACTATGGAATTCAACAGCACAATAAATAACCTAGGCTTAACCAACATATATAGAATATATCAACCATCCTCAAGTGGATACACGTTCTTCTCAGCAACACAAGGATCCTACTCAAAGATAGTTCATATATTATGCCATAGGGCAACCCTTAGTAAATATAAAGGCTTGGAGATAATACCATGCACCATATCTGATCATATTGGAATGAAACTGGAAATAAATGATAAAAGAAGGAAGGAAAAATCCTACATCATATGGAAAAATGAACAATATTCTACTGAATGATCAATGGGTTACAGAAGACATAGAGGAGGATATAAAAAATTCTTATAGACAAATGACAATACAGACACAACATACTGGAATCTATGGGACACAATGAAAGCAGTTTTAAGAGGGAAATTTATTTCTTGGAGTTCTTTCCTCAAAAAAATAAAATAAAATAAAATAAATGAACTCACACTACACTTCAAAAACCTAGAAAAAGAAAAGAAAAACAACAGCAAATGTAGTAGAAGACAAGAAATAATTAAAATTAGAGCAGAAATCAACGAAATTGAAACAAAAAAAAACATTGAAAAAATTGATAAAACTAAAGGTTGGTTCTTTGAAAACATAAATAAGATCGACAGGCCCTTAGCCATGCTAACAAAGAGAAGAAGAATGAGAACTCAAATTACTAACATACGGCATGAAAAAAGGCATTATCATAACAGACACTACAGAAATACAGAAGATAATTAGAAAGTATTTTGAAACCCTATATTCAAATGAAATAGAAGATAGTGAAGATATCAATAAATTTCTTAAGTCATACGATGTGCCAAGATTGAGTCAGGAAGACACACACAATTTAAACAGACCAATAACAAAGGAAGAAATACAAGAAGCCATCAAAAGACTACGAACCAAAAAAAGCCCTGGAGCGGATGGGTATAGAGCGGAGCTCTACAAAACCTTAAAAGAAGAATTAATACCAATACTTTTCAAGCTATTTCAAGAAATAGAAAATGAAGGTGCTCTTTCAAATTCATTCTATGAGGCCAAAATCACCCTGATCCCGAAACCAGACAAAAACACTTCAAAGAAACAAAACTACAGACCAATATATCTAATAAACTAGGATGCAAAAATTCTCAATAAAATCCTGGTGAATGTAATACAAAAGCATATCAAAAAATTGTGCACCATGATCAAGTAGGATTCATCCCAGGGATGCAAGGCTAGTTCAATATACGGAAATCCATAAATGCTATTCACCACATCAATAGACTTAAAGACAAGAACCATATGATCATCTTGATAGATGCAGAAAAAACATTTGACAAAGTTCAGCCTCCCTTTATGTTCAAAACACTAGAAAAACTAGGATAACAATGTTGAGTTACCTCAACATTGTAAAAGCTATATATGCTAAACCTCAGGCTAGCATCATCGTAAATGGAGAAAAACTGAAGGCATTCCCTCTAAAATCTGGAACAAGACAGGGATGCCCTCTATCACCACTTCTATTCGATTTAGTTCTTGAAATACTAGCCAGAGCAATTAGACAGACAAAAGAAATTAAAGACATGAAAATAGGAAAAGAAGAACTTAAATTATCGCTATTTTCAGATGACATGATAATATATTTAACAGACTCAAAAGGGTCTACAAACAACTGCTAGAGTTAATAAATGAATTCAGCAAAGTGGCAAGATATAAAGTCAACACGCATTAATCAAAGGCATTCCTGTATATCAGCAGAAAAACTTCTGAAATTGAAATGAGGAAAACCACTCCATTCACTATATCCACAAAGAATATAAGATACTTGGGAATCATCCTAACGAAAGAGGTGAAAGATTTATATAATGAAACCTACAGAACCCTAAAGAGAGAGATAGAAAAAGATCTTAGAAGATGGAAAAATGTACTTTGTTCATGGATAGGCAGAACTAACATCATCAAAATGTTGATATTACCCAAAGTTCTCTACAGGTTTAAATCGGTGCCAAAAAAATCCCAACGGCATTTATTGTAGAAATGATAAAGCAATCATGAAATTCATATGGAAAAACAAAAGACCCTGAATACCAAAAGCAATTCTAAGCAGGAAGTGTGAATCTGGAGGTATAGCGATACAAGAGTTCAAACTGTACTACAAAGCAATAGTAATAAAAACATCGTGGTACTGGTACCAAAACAGGCAGCTGGACCAATGGTATAGAATAGAGGACACAGAAACCAATCCACAAAATTACAACTTTCTTATATTTGATAAAGGGGCTAAAAACATGCAATGGAGGAAAGATAGCATCTTCAACAAATGGTGCTGGGAAAATTGGAAATCCATATGCAACAAAATGAAACTGAATCCCTTTCTCTCACCATGCAAAAAGTTAACTCAAAATGGTTCCAGGAGCTAGATATCAAATCAGAGACACTGCGTCTAATAGAAGAAAAAGTTGGCTACGATCTACATACTGTGGGGTCGGGCTCCACATTCTTTAATAGGATGCCCATAGCCAAAGAGTTAATAACAAGAATAAACAAATGGGACTCACTTAAACTAATTTTTTTTCTCAGCAAGAGAAACAATAAGAGAGGTAAATAGAGAGCCTACATCCTGGGAACAAATTTTTACCCCTCACACTTCAGATAGAGCCCTAATATCCAGAATATACAAAGAACTCAAAAAAATTAAACAATAAGATAACAAATAACCCAATCAACAAATGGGCCAAGGACCTGAACAGACACTTCACAGAGGAGGACATTCAATCAATGAACAAGTACATGAAAAAATGCTCACTATCTCTAGCAGTCAGAGAAATGCAAATCAAAACCACCCTATGATACCATCTCACTCCAGTAAGATCGGCAGCCATTATGAAGTCAAACAAAATAAGTGTTGGTGAGAATGTGGGGAAAAGGGTACACTTGTACACTGCTGGTGGGACTGCAAATTGGTGAGGCCAATTTGGAAAGTACTATGGTGATACCTGGGAAAGCTGGGAATGGATCCACCATTTGACCCAGCTATCACCCTTCTCGAACTATTTCCTGAGGATCTTAAAAGAGCGTACTGTAGAGATACTGCCACATCAATGATCATAGCTGCACAATTCACAATAGCTAGACTGTGGAACCAACCTAGATGCCCTTCAATAAATGAATGGATAAAAAAATGTGGCTTTTACACAAAATGGAGTATTACTCTTCATTAAAAAATGACAAAATCATAGAATTTGCATGGAAATGGATGGCATTAGAGCAGATTATGCTAGGCGAAGCTAGCCAATCCTTAAAAAAACAAATGCCAAATGTCTTCTTTGATATCAAAAGAGCAACTAAGAACAGAACATCGAGGAAGAGCATGAGGAAAAGTTTATCATTAAACAAAGACGAGTTGGGGGAGAGAAAGGGAGAGAGAAGGGAAAGCATATGGAAATAGTAGGAGACCCTCAATGTTACACAAAATTACATATAAGAGGATTTGAGGGGAAATGGGGGGGAAACAATGGAGAGAATTGAACAGCAGATGAGGTAGAGAGGGAAGATGGGAGGGGAGGGGAGGGGGGATAGTGGGGGATAGGAAAGTTCGCAGAATACAACAGTCACTAATATGCTATTGTTCAAAAATGTGAATGTGTAACCAATGTGATTCTGAAATTCATATTTGTGGAAAAAATGGGAGTTCATAACCCATTTGAGTCAAATGTATCAAAGATGATATATCATGAGCTTTGTAATGTTTGGAACAACCAATAGAAATAAATAAATAAATAACGGTTTAAAATTGAGAGGGAAGAAATCAGCTAAAAATGGGTTGAGATGCATTCATTTTGCTAAGCAGAAACTTTGTTTCGTTTAGTTGTAACTATCACAAATTTATTTTATCAGGAAATTGGCTTTTGAAAATGCACATAAATTGAGATTAAAGGATAATTCACCTACCTTCATGAAAAATTCATAGCATTTTCTATATTTTTCATATTTCATTTTTTTTCGTGAATATTTTGTCATGGACCAGGTCTAGTCTTAGGCTATTCTTCCAGAATACTACCTCATCTGACAAATTCGTACAATGTGTTGGATTGTTGTTTTCACCTTTTATTTAATAGTTTCTAGCTGATAATGTGTATTTTCTTTATCTTTATTTGCACATATATACCCAACAATATCTTTGCATTTTATGTTTTACTGGGGAAGAGACTCATCAAAAGCTCTTTGTTATATGTATCAACAATCAGACATTTAGAGCACACAATTATTCTTAATTTTGCATGAAAATATCTTTGTACTATTTTCTTATACAGATTTAGAATTATTAATAATGTCCCTACTGTAATAAGTAATTATTTACAAGAAGAATTAAACAATTGACTTTATATCAATTATGAATATGAAAAGTACTAAAATAAGCATTTGGCAATTAATACACAATTGATAGAAATTGAAATCACAAGAAAGCCTTTAAAATGTCAGTGCATATGGTCCTTAAATAATAGGTTATTCAAAAAACTTTTTCTAATTCATAAGATTTAATATGCCGTATTATAGCTTAATGTGATATAAAACCTTAAATTATCAGTATTGATAAAAAGAATGATACCTGTTTATTTAAATATGTTTATTTGATTTTCACTGTAAGATGTTAATTCTGGAAGGCTTGAGAATTAAGAAAGTTTTGGTCTATATTATTTTTAACAGGCTAATCAAAGTACTTTTAAATGTATATGTATGTATATATATATAATATGTAATGCATATGCATGAATATAGATACATATGTATAAAAATTTATTTTAATATATCTATCAGGTGATTATAATTATTAAATTTTCTCAAGAAAAGAACAATGACTATAAAAAACAGTCTTAAATTTAAATTTCATAGCATACTACTGTTTGTAATGACATGAGAGAAAAACAGATATGAAAGGAAAACGAAAAAGCAAGAGAGAGAAGGGGGAAAATGAGGAAGAAAGTGAGTAAAGATGAGGGAGAGGCATGTTCGATGTAAAGATAAAAGTGGAGGGGCTGGGTTTGTGGTTCAGTGGTAACATGCTTTTCTAGCATGTGTGGGACACTGGGTTCTATTCTAAGCACCACATACAAATAAACAAAATGAAGGTCAATCACAACTGAAAAAATTAAAAATAAAAAAGTAGAAATATTACCAAAACTCCAAGCTTTTATGAATGTTAAATTAAAAAAATTATGTTACATAGCCTTATGTAATTTCTAGACTATCCAAAAGAGTCATTAAATGTTAGATTATTAGTGCGATAACTAAAAATCCATTGCTCTTTCCTCAACATTCTGTGGCATGCTAGTGGTAAAATAAATTCTATTATAACACCAAAAAAAAAAATCTAATATTTCTATAGTAACTGACCCAGTTTAATATCAAGGCTAGTAGATTCCTATGGGACATGATGTGTATTTTGACATTCATTTTTATTCAACACTGGAACATTACTATTTCTTCAGTTTATGCACATCATAGGATATATATTTCATCCACAAGTTCGCTAATTTATACGCATTTGTTTCACTTTCAGTCACTTCCTGCTTCAGAACACATGTATTTCTCTATGTTTCTTGACTGCTCTTTTCATGAGACTTCTTTCCAAACTCATTATTTTCTATTTCCATTATCACATTTGAAGCAAAACTCATACACCCGTCATGATAAACCAAACCCTAGTATTACAATTAGATGTACAACTAGCTGGAATGAATGATTGTATATCAATATAAGATTTCTTACTTAGTTTCAGATATCAATTAAATCCATTATTTAAAGTGGAACCAGTTATATTATTTATTCACAGTATGGTCTTTTCATGCATTATCTCTATATTCATAGACACAGGATACACCTCTTTGTACCCCCAATACTAATTTATACGTCTTCAAAATATTGCTCCCAGAAATGGTGGAAGAAATGCACATGTCACCTGATTTACATATACATTTTATCACAGTAATATTCTGGACACAAAACGCAAAGGTGACACTTATGATTTTACCAAACCTAAATGGAAAGTGAACATGGATTACTAAAAACTTCCATGTCCAGTTTGCCTAATGCTCTCAAATGTGAATCCTATTCTTGACTACATATTTGTTTCTTCCTAAGATTATATATTCAACCTCAAGCCCGTTGAAAATGTCTAATCTTATCACTCACTTTTTCATTTGCCTGATTTCCTAATGTCTCTATTGATATCTGCTTTCCTACATATTTTCCCCAGATTATCATTGTGACTGACTCTTCACATGTGCTCACATTTACATTCAATCTCTACCAGAAACCCTATTGCAAAAGAACTTTTGGTCCAAATCCTATACTCACTCTTAGTTCTAAACCTACAGACTATCTTTCTAATAATACCGACTATCCCTTCTTGACTAGAAGTTCTCTTTGACATTCCATCATTCAAGGTACAAAGTCCTATGCCATTGAACATTGATTTATCTGAGACATTTCTGCAGAACATAATTCAAAGCTAAGTATCCCAATCAAGGGCCCAATGCCCTTCTGGGCTTCAAATCTTACCTAGATTTCTGTTTTCATTCTTATATTTCACTTTTACATTCTTGTAAATATTACAGGTTCCCAATACCATTATTCATGCCGTGGAATGTTTCTTAACCCAAATTGAACTTTTATTAACCGTAACCATACACTCTTCCCTGAATCAAACTTTACAGAAGAGCAGGGACAGAGTTGCTTTTACAATACAGGAATGTAGGGGTTCTTAAACCTGCTGAGATCCTCAAAGGTCCATGCAGAAATGATCCCTGGAGAAGACGTAGGCAGCTATGAAGGAGTTGAGAGAGCAAAAGTCATCTTGCATGGCAAACCCCCTTGTCAGGATGAAGGGATGTGTCTGAATCAGTCTCTCTATCTAAATGTAGAGAAGATGGACTAAACCAGTACTGTGTGGGGAGATGTTCCCAGGCGCCTATGTTTGTTATACCATTCTATCTTGTGAACTTGTCACCGAAAGTAGGGGCAGCCTCTATCTCATGGGACCCTTGGAAGCAAATGTTAAAACAAAGTGATTGCCAAGGTAGTGACCTCATACATTTCCTGAAGAAAGTGACCTACCTCACTTCCTTGGTGATGTAACTCTCTGAACTTGGGATCCAAGATGCCAGGCTGCCAGAGCCAGTCCCAGTCCCAATCCCAGTGGGCTCACTTGTTTGGATGTACCAAGGACAGAGTCAGTATTTCTTGGTATCTACTAATGTGAGGATTGCCAAATGCCAGGACAGATCTGAAGAGGGGCCTTTCCTGAGAAAGCAGGTAGTGGCTCACCGCTGGCTCCTGAGAACTTCACAGAGTTTGCAAAGGAGACAGATCTGAGACAGGACAGGACATTTCATTGGAACATAATACGGCCCAACAGACAGAGGACACTCCAGATAGTCAGAGACCTACTTGCAGGAAGGAGATGCCTTTGTGAGTGTGAGTGTCAGTTTGTGGTTTTGTCTCATGTTCTGAGAATAGGTAGGAAAGACAGTTTGTTTGGTTTGGAATGGACTGTTTCTAGTAAGTCTTTTGACAAGGTGAGTGATTCTATGCCTGTGTATCCCACTGTGTCCGTGGTTGTAGACATTAGAAAAGACAATGCATCAATGGATATGTCTTGTCTTGTAGAAAGCTTCCCAGCATTCATCCTGCCCAATTTATGAATGAACTGCAGCTTGCCTTATGGAGGGACAACACCTACTATCTTCCTAAGTTCCTGTTTTCTTCCTGAATTCTGGCAACTCTGCAGAATAGGCTCATGGTTTTGTGTCCAAGATATGTACCACCTCCAAGCTCTGTTACATGGCCATGTACTGGATAGCGGTAAGGAATGGCGAGCATCTCAGAAAACTCAGATATCAGTGTGACCAGGAAATTCTCAGTGGAGAAACCCTGCTTTGGGCCATTCTCTTACCTATGTTTCTGTTGCCCTGAATGTCAGGAAGGTCTTTGCCTCAGGCAACCCCTTTGTGAAGCCTGAAGAAAACAGTTTTCAAATGAAAATGAATGGTCATCACCTGTGGCTCTTTGCTTAGTTTCTTTGGAAATGGATGTGTCTTAATCAGCCTCTTGGACATGTGTGAGGTTGTGGCTTAGATTCTCAGCACCTGATGGATCTAAAGAAAGATCCCATGTGTGCATCCAATCCAAAATGGCAAAAAGTTCAGTTATGGTGGATGAAGTGTCTTGCCTTCCTTTGTTATGTTCCTGACCTACATCAAGTGAGAATAGGGATCATTTGGTTCAAATGAAATCTTCAAAGCCCTAAAGAAGTGCTTGGGTTTTCTCATTATTCCAAATCACATAAAGAATCTATACCTGACAGGCAGTAGGCTTCAAAATGGAGAAGCAGAGCAGTATTAACTGCAGTCCTATTTTATCACTCCTGGTTCAAATGCAGGGTGTCCAGGCCCCCATGACTTTAGGCAAATGAGGGGTAAGAGAGCTTATTTTGGACACTAACACATACCCCACTAGACTCTGACTACTAATCCTAACATGATGGAGAATAATAACCAAAACAGAATAGAAATACAAGCAGTTCAGAGGAGTCATGTTGTATAATTGGACTTGCCTTTTGCATTATATAGGCTAGGAATTATAAATCTACTCAATTTTTAATTAAAACAGTTCTCCATGTGTTTTTAAAGTTAACAAATATGTGAATTCCTCTCTCCCTTTCTCTGTGGCCTATTCATCACATGTGTTTTTATATGCACATATAGAATCCTACCTGGTATCACATGTATATACTTGAGAGGTTGTTGACTTGGCAGATGCAAATTGTGAGAAGAGATCACTCCTCTTAATGCTGTTGGAACTGAAAATTCAAACTATTGGTGACCTTTCTAGCTGAACAAAATTATATATAAATCCATGTTCAGTAAAAAGTATATTTTGGGATGTGTGGATTATATATATTTCGTAATAAATTTCGATTGGCATATATATTGCTACTTTTTAATGTCTGTGTGAGTGTGTGTGTGTGTATATATATATAGGCATATGTATATATATGTATCTATATATCTATATATCTATATATATCTATATCTATATCTATATCTATCTATCTATATATATATATATATATATATATATATATATATATATACACACACTCTCCAGATTTTTGAAAATATGAAATATATGTGTCTTATTATACACTCCCAAAATTTATTCATGTTCATGTATGTGGATTTATTATCAACTTTTCACAAGATTATTCTCAGAAATATTCATCCACCTGAAATACATATTTGTTTCCTAGTACTGAAAACTAACTTCAGTGAATGATGCATACAAATCCTAATATTTCTACAGTTACTGACCAAGTTTAACATCAATGCAAGTAGATTCCTATGGGACATGATGTGTATTTTGACGTTCATTTGTATTCAACACTGGTACATTACTATTTCTTCAGTTTATGCACATCATGGGATATATATTTCATCCACAAGTTCGCTAATTTATATCAATTTGTTTCACTTTCAATTACTTCCTGCTTCAGAACACACGTATTCCTCCATGTTTCTTGACTAGTCTCTTCATGAGACTTCTTTACAAACACATTATTTTCGATTTCCATAATTACTTTTGAAGCAAAACTCACACACCCTTAATGACAAACCATAACCCTCATATTACCATTAGATGTATAACTGATAGGAATGAATGACTGTGTATCAATATAAGATTTCTTGTAAATTTTAAGATATCAATTTAATCCATTATTTAAAGTGGAATCAGTTATATTATTTATTCACAGTATCATCTATTCATGCATTATCTCTATATTCATACACACAGGGTACACCTCTTTGTACCCGCAATACTAATTTATACATCTTCAAAATATTGCTCCCTGAAATGGTGGAAAAAATACTTATGTCACCTGATCTACCTATACATTTTATCACAGTACTATTTTGGATACAAAATGCAAAGATCACACATATGTTTGTACAAAAGCATAAATTGAATGGGAGCATGGATTACTAAAAACATTGATGTCTAGGTTGCCTAATTCTCTCAAATGTCCATCCTATTGGTGACTACATATTTGTTTCTTCGAAGATTATATAGTCAACATCAACCCTGTTAAAATGTCTAATCCTATCACTCACTTTATACTTTGCCTGATTTCCTACTGTCTCTATTGATGTTTCCTTTCCTACATATTTTCCCCAGTTTACCTATGTGACTGACTCTTCACATGTGCTGACATTGACCTTCATTCTATTACCGAAACCCTATTGATAAAGAACTTTTGGTCCATATCCTGTACTCACACTTCTTGCAAAACCTACCGACTATCTTCCTAATCCTATGGACTATCCCTGTTTGAGTGGATGTTCTTTTCTACAATCTATCATCCAAGGTACAAGGTCCTATGTCATTGATAATCAATTTATCTGAGACATCACTGCAGAACGTAATTCAAAGCTAAGTATCCAAATCAAAGGCCCAATGCCAATATGGACTTTAAATCTTACTACATTTCTGTTTTCATACATATTTTTCAACTCTATGTTCTTATATATATCACAGATTCCCAATACCATTATTCATCCAGCAAAATGATTCCTAACCCAAAACAAACATGTAATTAACCCTAACCATAAACTGTTCCCTCAATCTACATTTACAAAAGAGCAGGGACAGAGTTGGTCTTACAATACAGGAAAGTAGGGGATTGTCCACCTGCTGAGAACCTCAAAGGTCCATGCAGAATTGATCCCTGGAGAAGATGTAGGCAGGTATGAAGGTCCTGAGAGATCAAAAGTCATCTTCCATGCCAAACAACCTGGTCAGGATGAAGGCTTTTGTCTGAATCAGCCTCTCTCTTCTTAATCTAGAGAAGATGGACCAAATGAGGCCTGTGTGGAGAGCTGTTCCCAGGTGCCTATGGTTGATATACCATTCTAACTTGTGAAAGTGTCACAGAAATACGGTCAGCCTACATGTCATGGGACACTTGGATGCATGTGTTAGGACAAACTGGTTGCCAAGGCAGTAACCTCATTCAGTTCCTGAAAGAAGTTACCTCACCTCACTTTTTTGTTCATGGCACTTTCTGAACTTGGG